>NW_019170534.1:0-1169 GCF_001890805.1 Aspergillus glaucus CBS 516.65 | reverse complement strand
GCCTCTTCCCTTGCCCGTCTCTCTTCTTCCTGGCGCTGTTCCGCCTCTTCCCTTGCCCGTCTCTCTTCCTCCAGTTGACGTCGTAATTCAGCAATATCGTCCTGCATAACTAGCGGTAAATCTGTCTTTAAAAAGCTAGTGGATGACCCGCTGTTAGGACACCATGCATGACACAACGCATGACAAGAGTTGCGATCTGGCAGTGGTTGCAGGTGACCTGAGGTCAACTCTTTCCTCGTGCGGGACAAACTTGCTTATATAACGGCCTTGGCAGCCATGTGATCAACAACCGATCTTTACAAACTTTCCTCCCGCATGACCTGTCAGACGGATTACCAACTACTTGTAAAGTAACTACCGTACCACCACCACACCACTCTACATAGCTGCTCTGTCGCTTCTCTATTCAAAAAGAAAAGGTTAACTATTACTTTTTAATTAATTATTAAGCGATAGCTTTATTAAGATCCAATTTATTAGTTAGTTCAGAAATAGTATAAGTTAGTGCCTCTGTAACATTTGTAACAGTTACCTTTGGTTCAAAATATATTTCTGCATGATACATTAGTGTTGCGCAAATTTTCTATTAAAGTATTTACCAAGTACTTGTAAACTACTTATAAACCAGTTTACTCATGTTCCTGTATCCGCATTCTTCTCTCCATAAGATCAAGTTCCAACTTCTCATTTTGAAGCTGTTGCAGGTGAATATCCTCTTGCTTTTTGAGATTAGCTTTCTTTTGTTGAAGCTCTATTTCAAGATTCTCTAGCTCAATGTCACAACCTGGCTTCTCTCGTATCGTAACCTAGGGTTCTAGTTAGCTAAATCTCAGTTGGGGGCACTCACCTGAGTGTCCTTCATCGTCGTTATACCGGTAACCCCTAGGGTCTATTTCGTAGTGCGCCGCGTGGTATATCGCCACAGCCAGGCTCCGTGAACAAGTAATCCGATAAGGTAACGAAGTAGAGAAACAAGGCCAACTAAGTACATATACTTAGTTGTTGGTTTTAGTGCTGACGAGTCTGAACTAGAAAGGTAACCAATGCTTGATTGACGAGAACAATCGCGAAGAACTAAACTAAGTGTGACGGCTCAACGACCAGGCAAACAGTGCCAACATGCCAAAAGATGCCATACAAGCAATATGGACAAACAAGGGCTCAAGCCG
>NW_019170533.1:0-1274 GCF_001890805.1 Aspergillus glaucus CBS 516.65 | reverse complement strand
AAAAAAAAAAAAAAAAAAAAAAAAAAAAAGTGCACGGACCACGTGGTACTATTCTGGGGAAGAACTTCACATGACAGCGTTATCATTATTTGGGTTATTATTTACTTTTCTCTACTGTTTATCGCTGTGTATTTAGAGGATTTCGACTCAAAGCCATTCACCAATCACAGGGACCTGGCGATATAATTCGTTCCAGCTCTTCGCTTGCCAACCAGCTCCAGCTCCAGCGCGCCCAATGGTCCCCAGGGCACCAGCAAGCCAAACGGCGGTCCCGATAGCGGCCATGCCATAGACCGTCCACCTTGTCCTTCTCTGTCTCCTGTCCCGCTGTGCGTTCACTTCGGCCTCTCCCAAATGCCCTTCTAGTGAGCCCTTGCTGCGGTGTTCTCTCCGGACAGTGGTGGCTCTCCATCCCATCCATGAAGCCCAGCCTCCAATGATGTGCCACACACCCGCAGCAACAAAGAGTCCATAATATATGTTCCAGAAGACAGGACTGCGAGCGAAACCATGTGCAACGTATCCCAAACCAACACCCGAGCTTCCTCCTTCAACCATAATCGGTGTGATGCGGTTGACTAAAACATGAGTACCAAGGAGAGGAACCAGAAGATAACCCAAGCGAGCCTGCAGCGTCATGCGAGGCCAGAACTTCAACGAATATCTCTGAGACCGCGTTTCCGCGCCATATAACCGGGCCCGGCGAGACGCACGAATATTCCGGAGCACGATTCCCGAAGCAATGTGGGTGAGGATTGGAACAGTGAGGACAAGATGTTCGAACGACGGCGATTGGTAGATCTCTCTCGTGAGGAGTAGATAACTCTCACTGTCTGCAACAGAGCGAGTCGCTAGCGGAATTAGGGAAGTGTTGGCGAAATGCAACATGGTAAACAGCGTTGGCGGATATGTCGAGTACTTCTGGATTGCAGATACTGCAGAGCATACCCATGGTTAGTCACACCAGTCGGAACAGCTATTAGGGATTCATCTCATATCCATACACCATGAATCCCAGCTGTGTCCCCGCAGCCCGAGCTTCTGGCCGAAAAATCCGCTCCCATTTCCTTGCGGTGACAATACAGCCTTTTCAGATTCGGGGAATAAATTGCCGTTCTCTAGATCGGGGCCTTCATCTGTCACCGGTGAAGGCTCCAGCTCTTGCATAGAGATGACAGACCGAGTATCGAAATCGTCTGGCTTCATAGTGGCCCGCGTGACGCAGGGAATAAGAAATATATATATGCAACGCTCGTAGAAACACGAAAAAAAAA
>NW_019170532.1:0-1409 GCF_001890805.1 Aspergillus glaucus CBS 516.65 | reverse complement strand
TATATATATATGTATACTACATTGAAGAATAATATCAACATTATGTCAGTAGTATGCTTAAATACCAATTCATTTCATCATTAGATACCAAAAACTACAGATATAGTAGTTATAGTCTTATTGACCAGTTAAAATTTAAGCTTAAATTATTCTGAATAGTTTGCTACTAGTCTAGACATCAGCATCCTCTTCAGCATCCTCACTCTCCTCTGGTGACTCAAAGTATTCCCAAAAGTCACACACATTAGTACTTCCACAAGCTAATAACTAGTTAGTGACTGGATAAGTACTAATCATAAATGGGTAGTACTTACTGGTCCCATTATTGCGGCACTTGGAGCAAGGTGCACGCTTACCACTCTTTCTGATGCCAACCTTGCGGACAGCTGCAGCATCAATCTAAAGCTAGTTAGCAACCAGTGAGGAATCAGTTTGTAACTAGTTATATACCTTGCCATCTTTCATCGGCATAGGCTGGAGCCCCTCAGGGGAGGGCAAATGGGCGGGGGGCTTGCGGGTAGGGGCCTTGCGGGTAGGGGCCTTGCGGGTAGGGGCCTTGCGGGCAGGCGGTGGGGGAGAGCTAGGCTCCGGGGTTGACGCATCAGATGGTTCAGTACTAGTTACCAACCGGTTAGCAACCAGTCATATACTAACTAGGAGTTAGATACTTACCTGGAATCCTGGTCATCATCAGTTTTGGAGTAGAGCGAGGAATAGAACCCTATAGCTAGTTAGCAACCAGACTGCAGCTAGTAGATAACCAGCATGGGGCTAGTACGGTTGGCAGCCATAATGTCGTTGTTGGGCACTTTTCCATTTTTTCCAGGCACGAGAGTCAGGTGAGGATGAGCACGTTGGACATGCTTACGCAAGTTATTGGTGGATGAGGAGGGAGTCTGACTAGTCAGTGACTAGTCGTCAAGCAGTATGGAACTGGTTAGGATCATACATTAGTGTGACCACAAAAGGCCACACGGCAGTACAACTCGCCAGGGAGGATGGTGATGGTCTCAGTCTAATTAGTAGGAGACTGGTTAGCAGCTAGTCATATACTAGTCACACACTAGTCTCTAACGTACCTCATCCCACAGTGGCAAGGTGACCTTACCATCCTTCACATCAGTCTGGTAGGCACGGTATTCGGGCTAATCAGTAGGGTAGGTAGTCAGTTCTCGACTAGTCAGAAACCAGTAAGAGATTTATTCTCACATTATCGTATCCAGCCATGTCGCGGAAAGCAGGCAATAGGAGGGGTAGAGGGGAGATAGAAAGAGTTGTATTGTATTGAAAGAGAAAGGTAGTGTCAAGTGGGAAAAAGTCGTGTCAGGTAGCGCATCATGTGACCATCGCCTAATTTGGACTAGTTACCTGACACGAAAATGCCCCACCTACATGCGACCTGTGCACTC
>NW_019170531.1:0-1477 GCF_001890805.1 Aspergillus glaucus CBS 516.65 | reverse complement strand
GACAACTGTACATGAAGAATGGTGACAGGTTCCATGACTTCCTGTCTGAGTTCCTGTACCTCACCACAGAAGCAGGAGTTGCAGAAGACACTTGGAAAGATGAGCTCTATGTGAAGTTGACAACCAAACTCCAAGAGCTGTGTATCATAGCAAGCTACCAGGATGGACCCTTTCAGGATTTCTCCAATGCAGTATCCCAGACTGCAAGCCGACTTGAAGTTATCAACCACTGGAATCAGAGGAATTGATCCTTCAACTTCCCATCAACTAGCAAGGATACGACCAAAGGAACCAACCAATCTGGAGTTACTATCAAGAAAGAACCAACTCCTTCCTGAAGCTTTAGTCCTACCGCCTCACAGACTAGCGGTGTCGGACGTGACCGATTGATGAAGGAAGGTAGATGTTTCCATTGCCAGGAACGTGGACATCTAGCTCGGGACTGCCCCACCAAGTCATCCACCCCTGAACTGAAGGAACTTGAGCAGACTGCAGCAACTGAAGAGACTAGTGATGCGGGAAAAGTCTAGCCCAGGAGAAAGTCTCCAACCTGGGGCTAGATGGTGTCGACCTAGGTGAATTGGATCTTAGTCAACTAATTGGAGGAAAAGGATTCAATGTGAATAGCCAGGTAGCTTACAATGGAATCAGTATTCCTGACTACTCTAGCCGACACTGGAGCAAATGGGTATCTCTTCATGGACACCCAGCGAGCGACTGGACTGGCAAAGTTCTTTGGAATCCCAACACGACAGCTCAACACTCCTATCGGTACAAAGGGATACAACAGGAAGACTGGCTCAGCAATCACCCATGCCATCATCTGTCACTTACTCATTGATGGACAGCAATTCCTAAACCAACCCTTCCTGATTGCTGAGTTGGGTCAACATGACTTGATTATTGGACGGAAGTGGTTTGATCATCACGATGTCTGGCTGAACGTTAAGCACCGAAAGCTGGTTTGGGCTGAGTGTGACGGCTCACACATGATAGCTCACATATAACGACCCAACACCGCATCAACGGACGATACATCACAAATGCCGCTATACAACCCTATAAAAACCTCTTCATTATCCAGATAGATTCCCCTTTTTTCCTTTTCTTCTCCAGATTCGATATTCTCGTCGATGGCTACAATAGTTTAGATAGGAACTTTGATTCAATATTATCTACTATTCCGAGCCCGTGACACTGAGCAGCGAAGCTGCCTGGACGACATTCAGAGTGAGCAGTACTTGGAGGTCTCAAAACAGATTCTCCAGCGTTCCAGTCCTGACCCCATCCACCAAGCTGATATGGAGCGATGTGATCGATGAATTGAGAAGGAGGAACAAAGGGAACGATATTGAGTTCCTCAGAAGGAGGAGTCAGACCGGTGTCACGGGCTCGGACCAGTAGATATTAACGAATTGATATTCCTATCTAAACTAGTGTAGCCATCGACGAGAATATCGAATCTGGGGAGGAAAAA
>NW_019170530.1:0-1509 GCF_001890805.1 Aspergillus glaucus CBS 516.65 | reverse complement strand
CTGTAATTGCAGACTCGGGGGTAACAAGCACAATGGATGCTTCATCTGGGGGCCGCCGGCTTTCCCACTCCACACATGGAATGCCTAGTTTGGCACACCGCTGCTGTAAGTCCCCTCGTAATGCAATCAATGGGACTACCACCACAGTTGTACCCCGGGGAGCCACCCATGCTGGCAGCATAAATAACATGCTTTTGCCACCTCCTGTGGGCATGACGACCACCACTGGGCTCTGACCTTGCTGAATCGCTTGGATTGCAGCTCCTTGGACGCCCTGAAACCGTGCGGATTCATTCCCCATGAGCTGTTGTAATTGGGACTCCATTGGGGTCTGCTGTAACAACCACTGTCGCTCTGTACGGCCCTGCTCGGCCTCGATTTCCCATGGGGATCGCTTGGCCTGGCCCAATGCACTTTCAGCACCGCCATCATCACTGGACACAAACCCTAAAAACTTGTGCCAATCAGTGCTACTCAGCCGGAACATCTCACGTCGGTGGGCTGTGGTGCCAGGCTGCTCCATGATCCCCCGGCCATATACCATGCCGGCCACATGGGATGAATGTGCGGCTTGTAAATCAGCAATATGTCCCATCCATTCCTCAGCACCCATACCGCTTTCGGCATCAGCATCATCCTGTGGGTTGGGGCAGTCATTGTGCATGTTGTTGGGAAATACACTGGATGGCCGCATATATCGACGGCTGATGCCAATGGCGATATCGCGGTATGCAGGCAAGTTCAATGCCTGGCCTTGGAGCCCAGCGGTGGTCTCCCGTTTCAAAAGCTCTCGGAGCCGCTCTGATGACCACTCCCGGTTGGTGCTGGGGTCTGGGGGCCATAAAAATGCTCGCCGGTGGCCACTATGGATGGTCAGCTACTGCTCTGATCTTGATCTGATTCACCATCAACAATTCACTGTCAACATTCACTGTCAACATTCACTGTCAACATTCACTGTCAACATTCACTGTCAACATTCACTCATCAATGATTCACCATCAACAATTCACTGTCAACAATTCACTGTCAAGGTTCACCAGTTGTCAGTCATTTGATTCTGTCCAAACTTACCAGTTGTTATCATTCCCCTCCATCTGCCGTATCTTCTGTTGATATGCCTCAAGCCGTTCCACAAATGGCAGCACCAGCCATAAATACCATACCACCAATTCACCCACTTCCCGTGGTAAATACCGGTGAATGACCTTGGTATCATTGGATGCATAAAAGCCTTTGTGGTACTGTGTCACAAAACCCCCCAGCCCATCCTCCACAAATATATTGCGGTGCCCGCCACTGTCAGTATTGTGGTGTCGAATGCTCAATAGCTCTGGGGCCCGCGCTGGTTGCCCTCCACTAATGTGCACTGCAATACATAGCTTCTCCCGAAATCGTACGACCCGCTGTAAGTATGAATCAATTGCTCCCATGCGAAATCGGCCGGCATGAGCCTCAGTGAACCGGCGTTGAAGCCCGGGCTCAGTGCATACACGGTCTAACAGCCAC
>NW_019170529.1:0-1620 GCF_001890805.1 Aspergillus glaucus CBS 516.65 | reverse complement strand
AAAGAACTAGTTGTGATCTAGTTCTATGAGATGACCTACTGTGCTTGAACTGATGACCTTGCAGATGAAGAATTGACAGATTGTCTATTTTATATTAGTGAGGAACTAGTTCAGAACTGGTTCTCTACCTACCTTGACCTTAAGGATACCACAGATGGTGACTGTGAAGCCTGACCTCTAGAAGATTGAGAGCTACCTCTTCTTCTTGCAGGTATAAAGCCAGAGGAGCTGGACTGGAATAGGATTTCATCTCCTACATCTGACTGTTGAGAATCTGAATGATTGATTTGTTTTCTTTTTCATGCATCTGTAAATAAGTTAGTAAACTAGTTTGTGAAACTAGTTTAGAGAACTAGTTGCATACTCTCATTGCCCAAATGATTGTAATATTGGGTCTCAAGACTATTATCTCTGGAATTGTGATAGATTCCAAAGGCCACTCTGGCATTGTACTGATCAATATCACATTGATCAATGGTGAAAGACCTAGACTTGTGTTAGAATGACTCTGAACTAGTTAGGAACTAGTAAACATACCCCAATGTGGCACCAAGCAAAGAATCATACACACCCATCCAGTATGACTTGTAATGACTCTGCTCAACAGCATTTGTAATATTCCTTGTAGACTCAAAAAAGGTAGGATTCATCAAGGAACAAGCCTTATTTAGACCAGCTGCAATAACAGGGTGTTTTTTATGCTCAGCCCACTGAACAATCTCTGGACTCTCATTATCTGCAGAACTAGTTAGGAACTGGTTATGTTGATAACTAGTTTTCCACTTACCTTGTAAAAGTGCAATCAAATGATAATAGTCATCTTCACTCTCACAAGATAGAAGACTTTTCATTCTAAACCAGGGAGAATGATACAGCTCTTCAGATCCTAAATCTCTATCTGATCCCAATAGTCTAGTGATTGTTCGCTTGAAGTGGACATGGCAAAAAATAACAATATTTTTTAGCTGCCATGTCCACGGTCGACATAATGGATCAAGAGATTGGAGATAGTGGCCAAGACCTGAGAACTAGTTAGCAACTAGTCATGAGCTAACTAGTTTATCACTCACCGGACATCTGTTTTGCATCCATATCAACCACAACAGCTTTTATTCCACTATTATGTAAATAATGGAACTCAACTGGTCTTTCACATACTTCAGAAATAAGAGAGAATACTTGTTGGAATAAAAGTCTATAGCTTTCAGCTGTTTCCTGATTGATAAAGACCTGGAGCAGTGTGAAAACTAAACTAGTTAGCATCTAGTTCTGAAACTAGTTCTAATGTCAAAGGCTCACCCTTGTTATGGTCAGGAAGAAATGTTGCAAAAATAACCTCATTAAAGGCTCCCTTGACTCTCTTATAGGACATATCAACCTCAAAACTTGATAGAGAGGCCAAAAATTGAATCTGTTGATCAAATCCACAAATGATCATAATACAATCATTTTCTGCAACTATCCGTCATACATAGGTCTAAACTAGTTAGCATAGAACTAGTTCTCCACTGGTTCATCCAACATTACCTGATATTTTACATTCCGTTGATGCTCAAAAACCACCCCATTAAAGTCTCTTCCCTGTGGAAATAGAAGAGCTCTTATCTTAGTAGTAAGAGC
>NW_019170528.1:0-1712 GCF_001890805.1 Aspergillus glaucus CBS 516.65 | reverse complement strand
AACAGGGCTTCCCGTCCGCTCAGCCGTACTTAAGCCACACGCCGGCCGGTTAGTAGTTGGGTGGGTGACCACCAGCGAATCCCGGCTGTTGTATGTTTTTCTTTTTTTTTCTTTTTTTCTTTGCTGCGAGCTCGTGTAGCGAGTGATTTTGTATTTGAATCAGCCTCCATGGCCGAACCCCGACTACCACATTTAAGTACGTCTTAAGAGTGGCACAGCGAAGCCGCAAAATCCGCGCCAAACCGCGCCGAATGCAACTCTAGGCATTGTCAAGTAGACTTTGGATGCGATTGCATTCGGTGGAATCATCTCTATCATTGGCTTCCTTTCCCAGGCTCCACAGAATGAGATGCTGCATGTCGCGATTCTTGCTTTTGGAAAGGGTGCGGTCGTTTGCGGTATCATGATCAGTTCAAAGCAACAGTTACAGGAAGCTGTTACCTTCATTGGTGCTCGCAACCTAGATATCCCGGTGGAGAGAGCCTTCGAATTCTCTTGTGATCAGGTTGTGGAGGCGCTTAGCTACATGGCCAGTGGCCAGCATATCGACAAGATCTGTATTGTATTTTGATTTTGAAATAAATATACCGAGTTAGTATTGTCGTATCTTAGATAGCTCCAATATGTAGCGGCATCAGAATCGAGTACGTTCTGCACATATCCTTTACTATGATCAAATGAGATCGATCATTGGCCGAATCGCCTATACTTTCCCATACAATGCACGAACGATGTGATTTACAAGTTCGCCCGCAAGACTTGACAAAAGTGATCAAGATTTAAGCGACATATCTTTTTATGTTACAATTACAATGATAATCCCATACTGCTCTCCATCAATGGCTCAATTGGATGAGGTCAATTTCTTTCGCGGCTGGCCTTCTCCAGACCTCTTACCAGCTAAGCATTTGAAAGCTGCAGTTGATGCGCTGTCCAATGCAGCCATTTCAGCCGAAGGATTTGGCTACGGACTCGATGAAGACTACCAGCCGCTGAGAGGACACATTGCTAGGTGGCTTACTGACGCTTATGTTCCGGCACAGCCTATCCAGTCCAGTCGTATGTGCATCACCGGCGGTGCTAGTCAGAATTAAGCATGCATCCTACAGGTACTCACGGACCCGATCCACACAAAACATGTATGGCTTGTCAATCTGACGTATCATCTGGAATATGATAGTGAAAGTAATTGCTTCTTTGAATAGGCTCAGCTATTTGTAAACGAGCGGAATATTTGCTTAAACTGGAAAATACTAACAAATTCATCCACAACGCGAATGGTCAAGTCAAATCTCAACAACACAACAATAAAATTTCCAACAATCGAAAGCAAATTGACATATTACTTTATCTGACAATCAACAACCTCAAAGCCACTGACCAACAATATGAAATCTTAGATCTTGCCGGAGACCAACATTGCATTCTTCCGCACCTTGAATCTTCATCTCTCCCTATGCTGAAAGCTCACGGCTCGAAAGATTTAGCGAAATCGCTAGAATTGCAGACTGCACCTGAGAGGACAAAGCGGCATTTGAAAATCACTTGTCGCATCCCTAGTATGATTCCACATTCTTGGCCTCCATAGGTAATATGGTCCTGCGCTTGAGGCCTCCACCAATCAACGAGTTCAGAGCATCACTGGGAATTGGTTCATTGTCGCGCTTGAGGCCTCCGCCAATCAACGAGTTCAGAGCATCACTGGGAATTGG
>NW_019170527.1:0-1676 GCF_001890805.1 Aspergillus glaucus CBS 516.65 | reverse complement strand
GCTATCACACTGCACCCTTCAGCGCAGCCACCATCATGCAGATGCTGCCATGCATCACTGGCCTATTTCTGGTCTTCAGCAATCAGCATGGCTATCACAGTACATCCTTTAGCGTAGCCACCATCATGCATCACTGGCCTTCTGGTGATCTGGTGATTCTGGTCTTCAGCATGGCTATCACACTGCACCCTTCAGCGCAGCCACCATCATGCTCCCATGCATCATTGCATCACTGGCCTATTTCTGGTCTTCAGCATGGCTATCACACTGCATCCTTCAGCGCAGCCACCATCATGCATCATTGGCCTTCTGGTGATCTGGTCTTCAGCATGGCTATCACATTGCACCCTTCAGCGCAGCTACCATCATGCTGTCATGCATCACTGGCCTTCTGGTCTTCAGTATGGCTATCATACTGTACCCTTCAGCGCAGCCACCATTCTGATTCCTGCTTCATTGACTCTTTGTTTCATGCTGCAATACTACATACAATTATCTTACATAAAGATGCAAGGCCCAGGTATAAATAGAGCTATTTTCCCAGCATTACCATCATCATCAACATCTTGCACTCCAAGTTTGAAAGCTGTTTCCTTCAAATCTCTTTTATCTTCATTCTTCAATTCTGCTTTTCATCTTCTGAAATCTCAGGTTGCAAGCTCACATCAACAAAAATGTCAAATGTTACCAAGGTATTTTCAACATTAACATTTTGATTTATATACCTGTCCTAACCAGTGCTTAGAACAATGCTGCCGCCCACATTGGCCCTGATGCTTCTGGTGTCAGCCACTTCTTCTATACCACTACAAGTGGAAAGCTGTGCGCCTTTATTAAGAAAGACAATGAAGATTACTACGACCAACAGCCAGTCATTGTTGAGGCCAAGGGAAACGTTTCCACCCAAACGAAGAAAGGCAGTCCTATTGAAGCAGTGGGATATAAATTTGATGGAGAAGACCAGGTATGTCATCAACAAGGAACTCCTGGATATTAATTATTAAGTGACTAATTTGGACAGATTCGGGTGTACTATATTACATCTGACAGTAAACTGAAAGAGCTCTGCTGGAGTCCAACTCGTGGGTATTTTGCTGGTGCTCTTTCTCGCAAGCAGTATAGTGTGGCAGATGACACTGGACTAGCTGCATCGGCTTCTGGAGGACTTCTTGAGGTTTACTGCAAGTTGGATAAGTATGATGACAGCTATGCACGTATTTGGCTCCGTGACCAACGAAGTGAGATTTGGAATGATACGACCCTGATTAGAAGTGACTTCTAAAGTCAGACTGAGAGTGGACAATAAGCCTTGGTGCGGGTTTTTTCTCCCTTTTACAAGGTTTTCCCTGCACTTTCACGCAAATGCGAAGGCATCTATGTCAGGAAATAAGTAGATAGGAAGCATCAGCCAAATTTTATCACCTTTCTTGCCACTCAATCTTTCTCTACTAACCAGACCTCTGAGGCTCTGTCACAACCTGGCTTCTCTCGTATCGTATCTAGGGTTCTAGTTAACTGTATCTCCGAGACTAGCCACACTTTGTGACGGTCTGGTCACGTGTATACCTCTCACGTGCTGGAAGCAAGGGATATAAGTCTCGTCAACGCTGATGGCACATCATTCTTCTTCTTTCCTCATGTTGATTATTCTCGTCGATAGCTACCTAGGTAGAGCA
>NW_019170526.1:0-1681 GCF_001890805.1 Aspergillus glaucus CBS 516.65 | reverse complement strand
AAAAAAAGTCAAAAATGTCCAAGAAAAAAAAAAAAAAAAAAACAAAAAAGAACTGAATTTTTTGACTTCCCATAGCCTCAGATCTCCGATCCATGCTACTGTACTTACTTTTACTAGTTGGCCTTTAGCGTCCATCGGCTGCCGCTGATTTGTTTCGGCAAGTTGCTACGATTGACGGGGGTGTTCAGGTCGTCGTTTGGAAGGGAATGCCAGCTGTCCTATTGATCATTATTTATTCCATTATTCTCAGGACTAGTCACGATGGCTTCTCAGCTGAGTTGAAGCGAGTATGTTTATTGGATTTTTGACATTCCTGTATATATTAGTGAGATCTTGAATCTGTTTCTGGTATTCAGCATTATGTCTGATGGAATGCTTAATAATTGCCCCTGTTCGTGCACTTGAACGAGTAATGTTCTGTATATCCTTTTATTTAATTATTTTATTTTTATTTTTTCTTATTCTCTTGCCAGATTGCGATCTATGGATCTTGACTAGTGTATTGGCTGTGGGGAGTACAGAGTAGTGAATGTCAAATAATATAAAATGTATACTCGATAAATTAATATGTACTCTACTGACATAGAAAGTGTAATAATACCGTAATACATACCCCTGGCCCACCGATACTTTTTGATCCCAACCCCCACCAGTGGCTGTCGAAGATCCGCAGTTCGCAGCCCGTAAAGTCACTGTAATTCGCCGTAACTTTAACAACTTGACGATCGGGACACCCATACAGCACTAGTACAGAGAGACGAAAGAGTAGTGACTTGTCTCGTGCGGGTATCGTAGATGGTTTTATTATTTTAGTTTCTCTTCGCTTCCGGTTCTTATTTTCTTCTTCTTTCTTGTCTCATCTGGCATTCCGATCTCTCTCTCTCTCTCTTTCTCTCTCTCCTATTATCATATTCTTCTCTATTCATCAGATACATCCCTTCCCACGCGACGCAATCCATCCCTTGCACCTTGCATTACTTGCACTGCCTCTCCTTTGCGCCTTACAGTCTTCTTTTCTTCTCTCTCTATCTCTTCTCTCTCTTCTGTTCACCCCGTCCAGATCTGATCTGTCCGCCGCCCTCTGCGGGTGCGTGCTGTACTTTTATTGCATTTCTTCTCTCTTCATTTTCCCTGTTCTCTTTCTTAATACCGTGACCTCGTCATATCTTTTCACACGCATTCGTTCGCCATCACTCGAGTCATTTTACTTTCTACCCTTTTCATCTCTTCTACAGAGTATATACCATACGGAAATCTCTCGGTCATCTCGTTAAGCGACCTCCATCTCCACAATCGCCACCACTCGGGCAATTTTAACTGCTGTGGTACTCTTCCCGTGTGCTGATTGAAGAGAAACACCCTTACTATTCCGTATAATCCAAGCGAGCGACAAAAAAAAAAAAAAAAAAAAAAAGGAGAACTTACTCGAACCGGTCTGACCAACTTCGCTTCCGAACCTTATCGTTCCCCTTCGATCATCTCGGGGATTACGTGTTTTGGTCGCCGTTGACCAAAAGTGGATGAGATTGGAAACCCGAATTCTAGAAGGCGACATTCTTTGGTTCTCAACCGACCGTCATGGGGTCTTTGGATGCTGGGCCGAGGCATAGGTTGGTTTTATTCTTTTTTTTTTTTTTTTTTTTTGGTTTTTTTTTTTTTCTGCACTTTTATACGATTTTCT
>NW_019170525.1:0-1826 GCF_001890805.1 Aspergillus glaucus CBS 516.65 | reverse complement strand
TTCTGTCCATGGCTTGTATTATTGCCGGGCAGCCCTTAACAGTCTGGGTTATGTTCCATTCCTCTGGTTTTCCTTTTTCTGCGGGGCGGAAGTTTCACTGTATAATTATGAGTAATGATAATTCCGAGAATAATAATTAGAACGGATCACCTCAAGTCCTTTGGCTCCTTTGTTATTGATAATCGCGATCATTCTGGAAGCCATAGGGGGATACAAAGTCAACCCTCGCAGTAATGGACTACGTAGATCAATATGTAGTCCGTCCAGCATAAGGGTCAAGCGTTGGACAGTCTCTACTAGTACAGAGTAAGAGTGCTTTTGTTGAGTACTCACACTTTTTATGCGCGCATAGCCAGGGGTAATCTTGAATAACTATCCCGATTGACAGACTAACCGACTGAACATGCGACACGAAATAACCCCTGAGGTAAACCCGCCAGGAATAGCGGGAATTAACCGTGCTCTGTATTTAAAGTATTACGACGCGGGACACAATCTGAAACAGGACTCGATTTAAGCATGTCTGATCTTCTGGCTCGTAATGAGCCGAGTGGAAGTCTACAGTACAGTGCATACCCGGTCTTTTTTTTTTTTTTTTTTTTGTTGTTGTTGTTGTTGTTGTTATTGTTATTGTAGTAAAGACGTTGAATATCACTACTTCCCTTTTCTCTTTCTTCAGTGAAATGAAACTGCATCCCTTTATCTGCTCTCCCGGGTGAGCCGCGAAGAAACTTGACAATAGCAGCCTGGACCTTTTTGATATCAAAACGAACCGGCTCGAGAAGTTTGTTATATGCCAAAACCGTGACCAGCTGTTGAAGAGCATCCCGGGAGAATATATCAAGGTATCCATCCTCCCAACGAGGACTCTGTAAGCCTTCTATCTCAGGGACTTCATTGAATCTGTGTAGTATAGGAAGCACAATTTTATCAATATGGCCAGCCAGTGCTTCTTTAGCAGTCTTCTCATCAACATTGTAGGAAATGAGACCATTGCTGAGTATATGTTCCAGAGTATATCCAACAAGATGCATTTGATTCTCTTGCCATATGATGGTGTTGAAAACTCGCTCTTTGAGATTGTGTTTGGCACCGCCGCCTTCTAGGACGATTTGACACATGTTTGCTAAGGCACTGCGGTCCGGTCCATCCGTGCTCCTCGGCGTCCGAGGTCGTCGATGTAGTTTTTTATAATCACAAGTTGTACATCAACATCGTCTGCGGTGGTTTCTGGGCCCTTGGTGTGGGCAAGCTGTCGCAAGAGCAACTTCTTGACCTATGGCGGCTTTGTCTTGAAGCAGCGGTCATGATGGCCTTGGTTTTATTTGGTAATAGATTGAAGTGAGTAGAACAGTAAGCTTCTGCATTGGCGAAAATGCTAAAGATGGCGTGGGAATTGAGGAGGTGAAATGACCGAATCATGATCTGATCACTGATGTCTAGCATCGCTCAGTACCAGGGGTACTCCATACGGAACATGGAACGCTCTTCCCGTTATTGTCCTGGCTAATCTCTTGGTGTGATCAACTGTCAGGTACGGAGTATCGCAGATAAGCTAAGGACAAGGTACATATGGGGTATGCATTGACCGGCTTGGCTCGTAGTACGGGGTATTACTATTTCTGAATAGTACTCTAAATTGTCTTTGAGAGGCCAATTGCCAAAATAGATCGATAATACCATTTTCAATGTCCCGTACCATCAATCTACATACACATTATTCCACGCAAGAGTCAGCTGTATTTTGGTTCGACCTCTGAATGTCTCAGTAAAACTACAATCAAATCAAATAGGAAAGATCGTTACCAAGTTTTTTTTTTTTTTTT
>NW_019170524.1:0-1838 GCF_001890805.1 Aspergillus glaucus CBS 516.65 | reverse complement strand
ATTTTCTTGAGAAAGAGGCATTTTAGATGATGGTGGTGACAAAATGACGCGTTGAAGTATGATTGTTGGAAAATTGCGGAGGAAGTGGACGGCTCGGCCGTGGATTACGTTAACCCTTCTAGTCACCTTCTGTTTCTTTTTTCGAGTTCTTATATACTTAGCATTGTTTCTTTTCTCTTTTTATGGCTTTAAAGTCTATAGATAATTATATATTTAGGCTTTATCATTATCTGTAATCTCCTTTATGATGAGAGTGAATGACAGTAAATGATATTCAACATCTCGATATATAATAATATAACTTAGATATTTAATGGCTTCCCTTAAGGGTTTTGAATACTTTTATAAAATTTTATAAGAAAGCATGCTGGCAATAATACAAGCATTTAATGTTTTGAGAGTAATTGCACAGAAACATATTATAGACATAACAGAGGTGTGAATAAGTGAGCAATCATAAATCATTAGTATAAAAATAATAGATAACGTGGTCGGTAAGCGAGCGACGCACCTGACCACACCACCTAAATTGAAATCGATTTTATTAACCACCAACGCCATTAAATTCATTCAGCTATCTACTAGAGCATTGGTTAATTTTATGCCCTACAGTCCCACATAGACTACACGTTGGTGGCCGGCGCGCTGGCCGCTGGCTAGGCGAAATAGCCGGCACAGCCGCTGCCATCTGGGTGACTATCTCAACTTCAGGAGTCTGGTTTAGGCCGTGAATCACCTGCTGAGCGTCTTCCACTGATAAACCACCCTGGTAAGTGATCTGTCTCTTAGATCTAGCTCGCTTTTGCTTCTTTTTCTCATTCGCCGCGCGTAGATCCTTGTCTTCCTGTGCTAGTATCGCACCGGCCTGCATAGCTAGCTGGGAACCCTTGACCAGTTGGTTTAGCGCCCTGCTTGGGGGGCTATTGCTGTTTCGATTGTATAGAGCTTTGATGGAAGATGCTTGTCGATATAATTGGCGCTGGTTTTGTGGTGTTTTTAGGCTAGAATTGCTGGTTTGGCTGCCTGCCTGGCTACCTGGGGGGGTAGGTGTTTTTAGCTGAATATTCAGCTTCGAGAGCACCCGATCAGGACTATATGGCACTATACCAGTAGCAGCAAAGCTATTTTGGATAGTAGCTGGTTTATAGGCCTCAGCACGCGCGCTTGGGTAGGCAGCAAGGAAATCAAGCTTGTTTATATGGTTGAATCCGCAGCGCATTGCTTATCGACCATTTAAATAGCCATAGGCGCGTTTTAAAACTGCAAAACAGCCTACATCTAGTGGCTGTAATAGATGAGACGCATGTGCTGGCATACAGATCGGTATAATCTTGTTTTGCTCGCAGATTTGGTCGAATTGAGGTGTAAGATGGCTACCAGGTTGCAATATAGGTCGTCGACCATAGTATTCATATGCCCATTTTTGACCAACAGTCTCTAGAGGGGCCTGGCCGCGCTGAGCAAGCAGAATATTGGCTATTTCTTGAACAGCAGTAGGGCTAGGCGCTGCGCCACGTGAATCCATTGACAAAATCCATTGAAGAAGCGTATACTCCTCAGTTTCAGTCAATCTGTGATTGTTTGCGCGCGTATCATGGCGATTGGTATGGCCAGCTAGACGGCGGCGGAGTGTAGCCTCAGGCACACTAAATCAACGCGCTGCTTCGCGCATAGAAGCAATTTGGTCTTTCTGAATAGCCTCAATAGCTAACAAGACCCTACCCTCCTGTTCGATCGATTTTCGAGAGGATTGAGAGCGATCTGGTGGCATGGTAGGCAATAAAAATAATGATTAAGGTGGTTGGGTGAGATTTGGTTGGATGGTGCGTCGCTCGCTT
>NW_019170523.1:0-1849 GCF_001890805.1 Aspergillus glaucus CBS 516.65 | reverse complement strand
CATTTGTGTGGTGCGGCTTAAGCCCTTGTTTGCCCATATTGCTTGTATGGCATCGTTTGATATGTTGGCGCTGTTTGTCTGGCGTTGAGCCGTCACACTTGGATAACTACAAGAACTCATTCAGTTTCTCTTCATTCAGTTTCTCTTCATTCAGCTTCATTCAGCTTCATTCAGCTTATCTTTATTCAGTTCAGATTCCAACAAATCTTTCACCATCATGTCTTTTATAAAGGCTCTCTTCATCCTCTTCTTCCTTGTGTTATTGCAGGGCATCAGTTCAGTTTTGGACACTGGTTCTAACTCTAATATTGCTGTCTATTGGGGTAAGTTCTACACTCTTCCACTATATTGTTCAATGCTAGCAAGTTTCTAGGCCAAGGCGGATCGGATAGTTCCCTTGCCGAGTTCTGTGATGACTGTAAGTACCAACCACTCCCTAAATCTGATATTTAAGAGCTCTAGCTAACGAGATTACAGATCCACAGGTCAATGTTGTTCTTCTGTCTTTTGTCACCAAGTTTTCGAGCACCGGTGGTTTTCCTAGCATGGAAATTGGAACGCGGAAGTGCAATCCTTTTCCCGGCACCAATCTTGGTGATTGTCCTCAACTAGGGTAAGTCTCATTCTCCCCCTTATAGATGTACTTTGCTAACAAGCCTACAGACAGGAAATCAAGACGTGCCAAGCCCAAGGCAAGACCACCATGCTTTCCATTGGCGGCGCGACCTACACTGAAGGCGGCTTCTCCTCAAAGTCAGACGCCATCAACAGCGCAAACACCGTCTGGCAGACCTTCGGCCCCAACACCCCGGAATCCCAGCACCGCCCCTTCGGAGACGCCGTAATCGATGGCTTCGACTTCGACCTCGAGTCCCCAGCGACCAACATGCCTGCCTTTGGCAACCGCCTCAGCGAACTCATGAATGGTCAATGGGATAGAGATTTCTACCTCACGGCCGCTCCGCAATGCCCCTTCCCTGACAATAACGTCGGAGATGTACTGAACAACGTCTAACTCGACGTGATCTTTGTCCAATTCTACAACAACCCACAGTGCGGGCTAAACGCATTCACAAACGGCGCGCCTACGGGCTTCAACTTCGACCAGTGGGACCAGTGGACTCGTGAGGAGTCAGTGAGCAAGAACGTCAAGGTGATGGTTGGTGCGCCGGGGAGTCAAGATGTGGCGCCGAGCTCGGGGTATGTTGATGCTGGGCAGCTTGGGGAGATTTTTGAGTACTCCAAGCGGTTCTCTAGCATGGGCGGTGTTATGGTTTGGGATGCGTCGCATTTGCAGATGAACCCGGGTCTTTTGGGGAGCATTAAGAAGTTGGCGGAGGATGTTCTAGGGACTGTTGGAAGGGTTTTAATTGGACAGATGGGGTGTTCTTACTGTTGTGTTTTTAGACTTGGGTTTGTGATATTTGGACTTTAGAATGGGTTGTTTGTTTTTCTCTTTGTTGTCTTCTTTCTTTTTGAAGATTGAAGCTTTAATAATTGCTCTTGTAGCATATGGAAACTGAAACAACATGTTGATTCCTCGTACCACTCCTCCGTTCATCCATCCATAGTGGTATGAGGTTCACCATCGAATCCGATTATTCGGAGCTGGCTATAGTTGAGCCTAAGCCATAGTAGATGTCCATAAAAGGCACTCCCTTCGGTAAAAAGTACCTCCGTTCCGCCGCTCTCCTCCATATGAATGTTCCATCTTGTACTCCGATAACTCACAGCCCCCCACGCGGGGGCTATCTTCAGCTTGCTTTGAACAGCTGTGAAAACCCAAGCAGCTCCCCGCGCGGGGGGCTACCTGTATTTAGATGATAGATGGTAGCTTAGCTAGGTGATA
>NW_019170522.1:0-1952 GCF_001890805.1 Aspergillus glaucus CBS 516.65 | reverse complement strand
AAATGGGGTGAGCCGGGATCGAACCAGCGACCTTCCGATTTTCCGAAGGTATATTTGAATATCTTCAGTCGAACGCGCTCCCAACTACGCCATCACCCCATTGGATGAAAGATCGAATGAAAATTGCCAACAAGAAAATGATTCATTGTCCGCTCTGTGTCAATATGCTTACTAATTTAACATCCGCACCATTCCTAATCCAGACTAGCGCGCTTCGCACTGGCAGCATAAAAGCAAATTTTCTCTCCGCCGATTTGATGCTTTTTTTCTTTTCTTCTTTGTACCAATTTACGCTCTCGATAGACAGTGCAAGGCTGCATTAGTCTTCTTCCTTTGGGGGGGAGGCTCCTATGACTCTCGTGGCATTCTGTCGCGGGGGTTGTCAGGTTAATTTTAATAGCTGAATCTTGCGATACAGAGGCGCGGAGACTACGATCGTTTTACAGCGAGGGTTCCATAAGAGCTGGCCGGGTATTTTACAGGTTATCCGGGCGGTGTCAGAGGAACCGTACATACTTTTTTTTTCTTTCTTGTTTATTTAATAATGCAATGTGATTGTTGAGAAGTCGTGGTATTCTAAACCCGTATCGTAAAAGTACATATACAGAGGGATGTCCGACAGCGTAGTAGTACAGTACATCCATAAAACATCATATCAAGAAGACAAAGAGACAACGGAACAACGCCATGATATGCTCCTGCGGCCAATTCCCAGTAATATCCTCCCAAAGAAAGCTTAGGCAATCGTCTTCACGCCCAAGGGTTCCAGTATCCGGTCCTGGGCCACCTTGTTGGCGAAATGTCCTCCTTTCTCCAGAGCAATGGCGCCAATAACCGCGTACATTGTGTGAGCCATGACGAGTTCGATTCCGGAGGCGGCGAGGTTGTTGGGCTGTACACGTTAGTTAGCAGGGAGCAACGCAAAAAGTTAAAAGGGAGGACAAACCTTCCGCGGCGACCACCTCAGAACATTCTGCATGTCGTACTTCTGCGCCAACTGCGCCAGCTTCGTCTTACCCGTGAGCAGCACCTTCGTGCTGTCGGACAGACTGTCCAGCCCCTCCAGCGCCGGATGAGCAAACAATTGTCGGCCATGGGGATCTTCCGCAACAGGACCAGCCGAGTTCGCCGGGTTCTGCACCAAAGCCAACGAGGTCTGCAACTGAACGATGCGCTTGCCTGCCGCAGAATACATATTAGCACCATGCCCGCAAAGCATCAGAGAAAGAGAATATAGCGATCACCCACCAACAAAAGCCAACCGATCATTAAATCCCCTCCGACCCTGATCATAACTCTTATGCGTAACAGCAAGCCACTTCACCTCCTCCGAAAGCACCGTCTCACCACCCTCGCCCAGCATCCGAATATAGAACTGATCCAACCGCTTCGGATCCGAGTTCACCAGATACTCGGGCCTTCGGGAATTATACCGCAGACTGAACGGCGCCTTTGCGCGGGGCGGGGTATGCGCCCATCGAGGCTTGTGTTCGGTCGTCGTTTCTGTCGATGTCGAGTATCCGCGGGTGGTGGTGGTGGTGTTGGTGGTGGTGGGTGGTGGGAGTTGTGCGGTGGAGAGGATGGCGCTGGGGCTGGTCAGGGTGCGGCATGCGGGCCTGGCTGCCCGGGTTAGGAGTGTGGAGGTCATGGCGAGAGTTGTGGAATGGGAGAACCGCGGGCAATTGAGCAATTCTGGATTGGGGGATTTTCTTGAGGCGCGGAGAGTGAAATCGAAGAATTTCGGACAAATGGCGCTAAACTGGATTTGGTTAGCGCTATCAAGGAGTACATCTTCGCATGTGGGCGTTTTCTTGTTTAGTTGGAAATATATAAACGATTTTCTACTATTATTACCACAGGGGTATATATAAATAAATTGGATCTAGTGAGTTCTGAATTACGAGGAGATTTTTCTTCTTTTCTTTTTTTTTTTTTTTTTTTTTTTTTTTTTT
>NW_019170521.1:0-2002 GCF_001890805.1 Aspergillus glaucus CBS 516.65 | reverse complement strand
GGAATAGAAGATAATAACGAACTGAATTCCTATCTTGACTATTGTAGCCATCAACGAGAATATCGAATCTGGGAAGGAAAAAGGAGAGGAAATCTCTCTGGCGAGTGCAGTCTCTATATAAGCCTTTGTGCGATGCGGCTTGAGCCCTTGTTTGTCCATATTGCTTATATGGCATCTTTTGGCATGTTGGCAATGTTTGTCTGGTCGTTGAGCCGTCACATAGGGAGGGCTCTTATATTGGGAGGCCAGGCGGGCAGTGGTTACAGTATGGCGTATCGGGAGGCTAGACCAGAAACGGCAAAACTAGCCGGAAAAGGAAATTCACAGGTCCTCAGTTTACAAGAAAAATATAAGCGAACTGCACATCGGATATAGAAGACCCCAGACGGCTCGCTAGTACATGATTGACAATAAACAGAGTTTCAAAAGATTACGACTACAGCATCGCAAAGAACAAACGGCACAAATCTCAGAAGCTAAGACTGCATAGCGGCAAGCTTAGGGTTGGTTAAGCTTCAATAGCTCGTGTGGGGAACACCACGCGAAGCCTAAGCTTACATAGTTCAGTGGAAAAGACATTTAGAGCTGCATATATAGCCGATGGCGTGTGGTGATCATTGAAATTATTATCCAAGTATTGGTGGTATAGTAAGTACACCGTAGGTGTAGTTATGTACGTGGTATCGAGCTATGTATGTGCAAGCAAAAATGAAAACCAAACCCAAACTCCAATCATATCGGCATAAAAGAGCGACATGACTCTGAATCAAAATGAAAAACCATTGTAATTCATGAGTCATAAACATACAATTCTTCCCCGGGAATGGGTGGTTATAACCTCGCCATGAGATCCGCGATGGTCATTTCCATCCCACGTTTCTTCGTTTTGTATTTGTCCAAATCAACATCGCTCATGGCCCTTTTTAGATTCCTCAGATTATCCAGAGCAGTACCATCCAGGATACTCCCATCACTGTCATCCGTCTCCGGCATGGTGAGGGATAAATTCGCCAATGGATTGTCCTTGCCGTGGAATAGACTTTGAACGGTGTTTCCGAGTAACCCGGCTATCGGCACATCTGCTTCCAGGGTGAGACCCTTCATGACCTTCGTGTAGTAGGGGACCTGGACGCCATTCCATTCGACATTGGCGCCTATGGTTTTGAGCCGGAGGTTGCCTTTTTTGAGAGAATCGGCTTGGTCTTTGACGATTTCGGACAGGTTTTTGATGAGTATACTGAGGTCGAGGATTCCTTCGACGGGGGTCGCGTGGTTGCCGGGGCGGAGGAAAAGGTTGGGGAGAGTGGCGTTTCCGAGGAGGATGTCGCCGCTGAAGAGGTTCAGTGTTGTGTTTCCCTGTTTTCGTTAGCTTGGTTCCACATAACGAATTGTCTAGGGAGGCGTACGATTTCCAATGTCACGACAGAGGGATTGGGAAGAGTGGCGTTGGCGAGCAGATTGGTGCCATCTTCGCGGGCCTCGATGAGTGTACTGTCATCAATAGAGAATCCAGTGAAGTTATTCAACGCTGATCCCAGTTAGCTTGACCGCACACTCTTTCAGTCTGGTGAAACATACTTGTCTGCGGAATATCCTTATCCATAGAAACCTTACTAACCAACTGTCCTAAGTACGACGTGGTCTTCCCGCGCACCGACAGCGGTGGATGATGCAGATGCACGAACTTCCATACATAATCATACCACTGCTCCGGGTCAATTGGCGTATGCTGGTTCGTGACACCCAACGTGGTGTTTCCCTTGACCAAATACGGGCCCAGATATACCTTGCCCCATGTGTTGTTCATGGGTTGTTCGCGGTTAAACAGTTCGAGCGCCATGGGGTCGATGCGTACGGGGAGCGAGACGGGGAGGTCCAACGCGGAGGTCATACTGAGGGAGATGCTGTCGGGGCGGGGTTCGAGGATCGAAGATTCGACGAGGAGGAGGGTCGAGCGGTTAAGGACATTTTGGGAGATGGCGGGGATACAGATTAGGAAGCT
>NW_019170520.1:0-2028 GCF_001890805.1 Aspergillus glaucus CBS 516.65 | reverse complement strand
GAACCCGCCGTTGAAGAACCCGCCGTTGAAGAACCCGCCGTTGAAGAACCCGCCGTTGAAGAACCCGCCGTTGAAGAACCCGCCGTTGAAGAACCGCCTTCTGAGGAAGCGCCTACTGAGGAACCACCTGCTGGGGAATCATCGGAAGAAACTCCAGCTGAAGAAGTCCCGGCAGAAAAAGAGCCTGCTGTGGAAGAGGCACCTGCTGACGAGCCTGCTGAAGACCCTGCCCCTGAAGAGGAAGCTCCAGCCGAAGAACCTCCGGCAGAAGAGGTACCTGCTGAAGAACCTCCTGCGGAAGAGCCTGCACCTGGGGAAGCTCCCGCCGAAGAGGAGGCTCCTGCTGAAGAACCCGCCGCTGAAGAACCTCCTGCTGAGGACGCTGCTCCTGAAGAGTCTGCTGCGACTGAAGAGCCACCAGCAGAAGAAGCTCCCGAGGAACCCCCTGCTGAAGAGCCTATGCCCGAAGAAGCTGCTGAAGACCCTCCAGCAGAGCCCGCTGAAGAACCTGCACCAGAAGAAGTTCCCGCTGAAGAAGCCCCCGCTGAAGAGCCAGTTGCTGAAGAACTACCTGCAGAAGACCTGCCAGCTGAGGCTCCCGCTGAAGAGACTGCTCCTGAAGAGGAACCAGTTGCTGAGGAAACTCCCGAAGAAGCTCCTGCTCCGGACGAGCCTGCGCCAGAGGAGACACCCACTGAACCAGCTGCTGAAGAAGCTCCCCCGGCTGAGGAGCCACCTGCTGAAGAGCCTGCTCCTGAAGAACCGCCTGCTGATGCTGATGGTGGAGAATCATCTAAGGACGATCACCTTGCAGAAGCCGCCGCTGCTGCGGGGGCTGTGGCAGCCGGAGCAGCAGGTGCTGCAGCTATACATTCGCGCAGAAAGAAGCGACGGTCTACAGATGTGGACGGCGAACGACGCCACTCTAGGAGCTCATCTTATGGATATCGCGATCTCGAACGCGGCGGCAAGGGTGATGGTAACGCCATCACGAACCGTTGGGTGAAGGCATTGGGAGAAGCCAAAAGAAAGCATGAAGAGAAGGCCAAGCACGAGGATAAGCGAACAAAACACCACAAAGTCGCCGTTATCGAAAGAGGCCGCCGATCAGAGGAGCGGGAACGAGAGCGCGGAGAATCGCAACCAAGGGAGCAAAGACGATCTAGACGTGCTTCGCGGTCTGAACGAACTGAACGAACCGTTGGGAAGGAAAGCGAAGTCCTCGAAACCAAATCAAGACGTCGGAGTTCGGTAAGCTATGAGCGAGACTTGGCCTCCTCGAAGCACGCGGCGATGTCGGCTTCTTCAGCACCAAAGCCTCGAGCCTTCCTGAAGTACATGAACACGGAGTCCGACACGAACGGTCCCTTGCTTATGATTAATGGCCACAAAGCCTCTGCCAACGTGCGCTACCATGACCACGGTCATGGAAGTCGTCGGTCTTCGAAGAGCTATGCCCATAGCCACAGCCACAGCCATAGCCGCACCCGTGATGAGGGAAGGAAGTCACTCGAACGTTCACACTCCACCAGATCTCGCCACAGCAACAAGGACGACGGCGATGATGAAGCAGCCCGACGAGAAGAGCGAGAAGCAAGACGGGCACGCAGAAAGGCCGCTGAAGAGGAGGAGAGGAAGCTCAAGGAGCAGCAAGAGCAGGAAGAGCAACAGAAGCAGCAAGAACAGCAACAGAAGGAAGCTGAGGAGAAAGAATCTCGTCATCGCCGGCATTCGGGCGAGAAAGAGCACCGTCATCGTTCTCATCACCATCGAAGTCGACAACTTGAGACTCCTCAGCCTCCGCGGCCGTCGAAATTGAGACAGATTCTTAAGGCTACTGTTGTGGTTTGTTGATTTGCTTCGGTTTTGTATTCTTTTTTTTTTTTTTTTTTTTTTTTTTTTTTTTTTTTTTTTGTGTGAACATTTTTTTTTTTTTTTAATACGTTTTGGCTTCTTTTGTTGGCGAGTTGTTGGGTTTCTGATTTTGATGACTGATGTACGCTATGATGTTATGTATTAGTGGGAGGT
>NW_019170519.1:0-2064 GCF_001890805.1 Aspergillus glaucus CBS 516.65 | reverse complement strand
CCGCCATCGCCAGGCAGCGGCTACCGCATGAGCCAAGACGATCTGAACAAAAGTGAACTTGTTTTGGGGGAAATTCCCAGGGCCCCGTCACCAAGCGGCTACCGCTTGAGCCAGGACGATTTGAGCAAAAGTGAACTTGTTTTCGGTGAAATACCCAGGGCTCCTTCGCCAAGCGGGTATCGCTTGAGCCAGGACGATTTGGACAGAAGCGAATTTGTTTTGGAGGATAATCGCAAGCCCGTACCTCCAAGGGAAAGGGAACCCGCTCCTGCAGTTTCCAGGTTGCCGTTACGGCGGGGGCGCCGAAGCCAAGACAAATTGCACTCAAAGGACGACAATGTTGCCTTGTCCGACAAGGGCCCCAAGGACGCTGCACCTGCGGTCTCAGCTCCGGAGCCAGTCAGGCAGGAGCACCGGAGACAAAGTCAGTCGAACAGAATGAACGATGGCCCCTTGAAGGACAATGACAAATCGAACTACTCGTTCCCCGCACGTCCCAAGCCCAAGGAGGCCAACGAGGACTATCCACAACCGACGCGGGCTCCTAGCGGTGACACCCCCGACTTCCGTGACCGTAGCCAACCCACATCTCAGCAGCAACAGCAGCGCCCTCAGAAATCTGAGACGACCACGCGACAAGGCCCCAAAGAACCGTCACCTGCTGTCACACCCCGTGAGCCACCTAGCGAAGAATACCGGGGAAAGGATGAACGGGATGTCGCTCCGGAGGAAGCTCGCAAAGCTAGAGGTCTCAAGGACACTGTTCCGGCACCGCGGCCGTTGATTTGGAACGAGCCCCGGAGTGAGGATGGGCCAACTCCGGCAGTCAAGGATGATGCTGCCTTTGAGAACAATTCTCGACCCGTGGTCTCTGAGGAAACGCCTTCGGATGAATTCGTGCTGGCGCCAAACGGCGAGGAACGCTGGCGTAGAGATGAACCGGATTCGAATAACGACAATGTGCTGGAGAATGACCGGGGAGCCAGGGGCGAGGAAGACAATAACGTGCAAAGGTACAGATTTTCCCGTCAAGAGGAAAAACGCCAGAGAGAAGAAGAAAGACGACGCCAGGAAGCTGAAGGAATTGCGGGTCCTAATGGTCAAACTAGAGAGGAGGAGTATGAGAAGGTATAACCCTTTTTTTCTTTGTGATTTACCTTGATTTACCTTGATTTACGTGTGATTTACGATTTACGGTTATATGTATCATGCTTGTCAATTTACGTTTACGTTGTTCGTATGCTTTGGATTAGAGTCAATATGCTAAAGCAAGTTCATTTCTTTCGTGTATAGGACCGCAAGGATGCCGAAGAGCATGAACCTGCGCGTTCCGCCGAGACGCCAGTAAAGGTAGATGATGGAAAAGACAACACGGAAGACTTGAGACTTCCCTTCCCCCTAAGCGTGCCTGAATCCCGACTCAGGAGCCGTTCAATATCCCCTTCTGGTTCGGCGAAGGCCATGGTCGATGTGGGTCCGAAATCTCGAAGTAGGCCTACCTCGCCCGAATCGAACCGACAGCGACAGTCGCTTCATGCCGCCGATGGTGACCGGTCACGGCGACTCTCCATGCTTCAAGACTCCCATACAGCCGTTCCACTACAATTCCGTCGTCCGCCCTCGACATCACCTACAGGCCGCCGCTCGCCATCCGTTGGTTCTCCCGAGCTGCCTGCTCTGTCACTCAGCTCCCCACCTGAGAGACGCGCCCGACGAAGGTCAATGGAATTTGTGAACTCGCGTGAGATCATGCCGTTGTTCCTTGTCGAGCAGAATGGGCAGCACCAGCACCCTATCGAGGAGCAGTTTCCGTCATTGCCGTCGAGTAAGAGTTCGTCAAGAACTTCATCGCCAGTAAAGAACTTGGGGCCGGATGAGAAGGGCTGGGAAGCGGTTGAGCCGATTCAAGATGAGAATGTTGAAGAGCAGTCGAAGCCTAAGCCTTCTACCATGATTCCTTCTCAAGAATCCGCTCTGAGCCAAGAGGAGCAGCCCAAGCCTGAGCCGTCTACCGTGATTTCTTCTCAAGAACCCGCTCTGAGCCAAGAGGAGCAGCCCAAGCCT
>NW_019170518.1:0-2235 GCF_001890805.1 Aspergillus glaucus CBS 516.65 | reverse complement strand
CTGGAAGGGGTGACTTTGTGTATTTAGGTTGGCTGCTCTACATAATAAGGAAAAGATTCTGCTGGGATTCTGAAAACCACCATTATCTGCCATTATGGTGTCAGCCAGTCAACCAGTACTATGCAGTGGTTGAACCCGGCAAACACAAAATACCCAGAATCAGGCATTATCTCATACCTCAGGTGAAAGCCCTCGGATTGTGGGATTCCAATGGATGAATTTTAATTCAATTAGGCAACCAAGCATCATCGCAGTCCACCATTTCAACTGCCCCTGATGCTGCAGCAGTCAGTGACCTTGATGATGGCCCATTCAAACCCCCAACACATCTCTGCTGTGCAGAGAAGCAGGTTAAAACAAGGAAAAGGGTAGCTCCTCAGCATAATGAACAGCAAAACAAGAGGTGAGCACTTGATACTCCTGTACAGCAAGCACAAAGAACACTGCAGGTCCAGCCAATGCAATCACCTCATGATGCACTGGTGACAAGTACCAGGCCACTGGCCCAGGTAATGCCACCCCGTGTCTCACAATCGCCTCGGGATGCACTGGTGACAAGTACCAGGCCTCCTACTCTACAACAGACCCGGAGCCCATCCAGTGCCCAGGCTGGACCTAGCACGCCACATCCAGGCCCAAACCAGGTTTCCCATGCCCTGCCTGTACCTAGAAAAGTGCATATGGCAAATCGAATATTAGGTCCGCCGTCATTGCCTGAAGCTCCTGGCAGTGAGGCAGGGTCCATTGATTTGGATGGTAGCTTTTTCTTCATGCATCGTGATGATGGAAGCCACACCCAAATATCTGCACATGATGCCTTCCTGAAGCTCGACCAGCTCGCTCGACAGCAGTTTATCATGAGTCTCAACAATTGGGAGGTTGAGGAACCTGTTGAGCATGTTTTTCCTTCAATGTCTGCCAATGATGCAATGTTCAGGACTGCTGTGCAAAAAGTCCGTGATCTGTACAAGACATGGAAGAATTGAACGTTGACTGAGGCAGACTGTGTGTTTAGAGACATTGCAGTGATTGCAGGGGATAGACTGTCAGAAGTGTGAGATTTTAAGATACTGGGTGCGTGGTTGTCAGAGCATTTCCAGGAGTGGTGGCTGTCTCATGTCTTCCCATGGGCGGAAGAAGTTGTTAGATGGAATGAATGTTCTCCAAATGGGATTCAATGGGCCAGATGTGAGTTGTCCTCCAATTGCCCCCTTGGCTTTTTTCTAATCTATGCCATGCCAGATGTCTGTATACAGCTCATTGCACGGGCTAGGCTGTGTTCCCTGTATGGAAGACAGAATCAGCGAGACCCCAGGCTATGTAGATATGACCGTGGGTCACTTCTCAGCGTGTTTGACGGGCTGTATACATGACAGAAGGCTATGCAGATTGAGATAACAGTGCATGATTTTCCAATGTGTGTGGACTCAGTCAGGCGTTGTCAATGGAGACATGATACCATGGACATGAATGAGGACAGCAATGGGGAAGTCAGTGATGAGGCTCTACATCAAGAAGGATACAGCAATGATGATGAGCATGATGATGAGCATGATGATGACAACTATGTTGATGAGAATGGCAATTATGTTGATGATGGTTTGGGATATATACATGAAGATGAAGAAGTGAATCAGGAGACACTCACAACAGAAAATGACTTGAACCAGGGAGGTGGGAGATTATTTGAGACAGATGATTTAGAATGAAACTAGCTGTAATGAATGTTATTTGTTTTATATCATGTTACTTGTGTGTTCATATTGGGTGTGGTGTACTTCCTATAGCTCGACAGAGTCTGTATATATATATATATATATATATACAAATAATATATACACATGTAGATAGATAATAGGGACCTTTAATGAATGAAGCGCCCAACACTACCTACAACGACCTATCAAACACTCTATAACCTCATGTACGCTTTCCAGCAGAGCTCTACTCAGGAGTACATGTGATTGCCAGAATAGGTCTAATGTGGTGGACCGGGATGACGTTGTTCCATGGTGCATTTAGAGGGAGTAGGAATGCTCCATGCGCTTGAACTTCATCAACAACAAAATGGTACCGCGTAAACGGAGACTTGATGATGACGTTTCATGGAAGCCATCCCAGTCTAAACACCGGGGGCAAAGTCAGCATAATACTGGAGCCCATCGAAGTTCAGGTGACCCAGTCAGATTTCCATACATTCCTTGACCTCTCTAACCTTAGCAATCATCACAGGCA
>NW_019170517.1:0-2581 GCF_001890805.1 Aspergillus glaucus CBS 516.65 | reverse complement strand
AAAAAAAAAAAAAAAGTAGGATGGCCTCGATCCATCAAATACTTCCGCAAAGCCGTATGTGCGAAACCAACCAGATTCCCTTGACGGGAGCAGCCGAGAAAGATCGGTAATCATTGTCGCCTTTCAGGAGAAAGGACCAAGGGAGGGAATGAGAAGGAGAAAAAGAAAAGCCCGTGAAACAACAGAATCGAGAAGGTAAGGTCGACAAGTTGAAAGACACGACATGGCCCGCGAGATCACGTTAGAAGTACAGAAAATCGGCGCTTGCGTTCAACCTGATCAAAAGAGAGAAAGAAAAATAAGTCGAGAATAACTTTGATGATAACCGACACTTTGTACATGAACACGAGTATCACCTACTGCAGCATAATGCTTTCATCACTTTCTGCACGAAAGTGGGCTGCGGCTCACTCTTTGCCTGAGTACCCTGTGCCGGTTGAGGGCTCATGGGTTGATTAGCCGGGCTGCCCATCCGGCCCGGGATGTTGGGGTTCGAGTTCTGGAACTGCGCCTGAGTCGACGCTGTTGGTGCTGTAGTGTCCATCCCCGCGCTTTGGCGTTTCGGTGGCATGCCGCTTGAGGCGCTTGGTCGCTCGCGCGTCTTCCCAGCTCCGGGTTTGGCCGGAGATGGGGGCGGGGGCTGCGCGGCGTTTAAACGGTCTGCCGTCACGCCAGGTCGCTGGCTTGCACGATACTGTTGCGCGTGGAGGTCTCGACCAGACGTATTGGGGAGGTTCTGCTGCAGGTGTTGTTGGGACGAATACGACTTGTATTCCCACCCACGGCCGTTGTTGAGCTTCATCCAATCATATTCGCCATCTTCGACCTCCCCAGCGTTCTTAAGAGCCTGCGACAACAGATCCCTTAAGTAGTCGTAATCCGGGGTGTCTTCGAAACCAAGGTTGCGGACATAAGTCAGGTACTTTGTGAATTCTTCTATGCCTAGTTGATTAGTGCTGGTCTGCGGACGAAGGTAACTTCTATAATCGAGGAATCGGGGTTTAAAAGTACCTGGGTATCCTTCACAGAGATCTTTGATGGCGGTGGTTTGCTTCTTCTCGCCGATCTTCTCATACTTTTGCTTGTTGGTCGCGGCCTTCAGACCCTGCCATGGAAGACCGCCGCGCAGGAAGTAGAGGAAAACATGGCCCAGAGCCTCCAAGTCGTCACGCCGCGATTGCTCACGGCCCAGATGAGTGTTGATACTCATGTAACGTGCTGTACCGGACAGCGACTTGCGTTCGCGATAGGGGATATGTTGCTTTGTTTTGGGATCTCTGTACTGCTTGGCCATACCGAAGTCGACGACATGGATGACATTGGCGGCCTTGCTGTTCGGGCGACCGATGAGGAAGTTGTCCGGCTTGATGTCACGGTAGATCATGTTCTTCTCGTGGATCGTTTGGACTCGCGAGAGCTACAGAGGCAATGTTAGCCTGCGAGTCAACCAACTATACAAAGAGAAACGCACCATCTGCTTGGCCACCATGACCACAGTCTTGACAGAGAATCGCCGATTGCAATGGTCGAACAGATCCTCGAGACTGGGACCCAGAAGGTCGATCACCAAGATGTTATGTAAACCTTCCTGGCCGAAGTAATAAACGTTGGGGATGCCAGCTGCCAGAATTAGACTCGTTTTCTAATCAAGGGACTTCAAACTTACGGCATCCGACCAGGATCTTATACGTCCGATATTCATCCCGGAGTTGTGGTGCATCACTTTTCCTAGGTTCCTGTTCAAGCGGTAAGCATCGTAGCCTATTGGGGACGGCGTATGTGAAGACCGCGACGTACAAATTTGATAGCCACCTGCTGGTTATTCAGGAGATTCGTTCCCTCGAAGATGACACCAAACGACCCTTCACCAATCTTCTTTCCCACTCTGTAGTGGACACCCACTACGTTGGATGACGAAGACGACATTGCGAGCAGCGAAGCGACCGGACGATTCCAGACAAACCCAGGGTACGACGAACTCGATCGACGGGATTATTACACGCGCGGGATGGATTGACTGCGAAATCGAAAAGTGTCAGCAAAACGAAACGTCGATGGAACGATGGTCGTTCGAGCGCGGGTAAGAGTGGGAGTGAGAACTGAGGATAACCGGAATACTCACATGGATACCGGAACGTTGGTCTCTCGACACGGTTTGTTCTAACCCGGTTTTCCCCTTTTCTTCAATCGAACCGAGCCTGAAAGGCCGTTGAGATCGTACAAAACGGCGACCGGGCAACAATGGAGAACAAAGGGTGATCGAGCTGAAGTGAGGAAGATGACTTAATCCGTTCTTTGGAGGGAGAGGAAGTTGACAGGGACGGGTACGGGAACGGAGTAGGCGGACGCGAAAGAATCGCCTGGTTGGTTGAAGGGACAATGGAAGGATTCAAGGAAACCCGACACACCACCCAGTACGGAGACTTTTGAAGGAGGAGAAGGGGGGAAAGAAGGAAGAGGTAAGGCAATTGAAAAAAAAAAGGGCTAAAAAAAAAAAAGAAAAGCGTCCAAGCCTCTTCTTCCGGGACTAACCAACTGCGTGGCAGTACGATAAGGCGCACTGGGCAGTTGATTGATGTGC
>NW_019170516.1:0-2702 GCF_001890805.1 Aspergillus glaucus CBS 516.65 | reverse complement strand
GATATTCTCGTTGATGGCTACAATAGTCAAGATAGGAATTCAGTTCGTTATTATCTTCTATTCCGAGCCCGTGACACCTTGTGGAGTTAAGAAAGATGTTCTGAATGTATAATTACATAATGCCACCAACCTCTTATAAAGATGGAGTCTGCTGACACAACTTCAGTGGATACAGACTGAACTTACATGAAAATATGGACTGCCTACCAAACCAAGAGAGAGGGCCCCTGTCACGGGCTCAGAATAGCTCCCACTAGGCCTTGAAATGGTGCGGTTCCGGTTCCAAGGTCTGGAACCGTGAACTGCCAAGAGAACCACTAAAAGATCCGCCAAGAGGTATAAGGTGTATTGTTATTATTATTATTTAATCAAGTTTATTGTTCATACCGAGCCCTAGAGCTATGACAGACCACGATTCATGGACTCGAGGCCAGCAGCTATTCTAGTCTCTTGTCCCTATGAGTTCCTGAGGCAACACCCCCGTTCTATAATCTTTCTGATCCTTTTCCTCGCCCCAGACCGCCTGTATGCGCAGGGCTTTCGAGCAGAGTGCTCTCCTTGTGTTTCAGAGCAGGGTGAGTGTGGCCTGAGCTGCGATTCAGCTTAGGCTACCCTCCCCGCTATCCTTCTCCTCGCCTACTTGCCTCCTCCAATGCTTCCGGCCCCCACTCCTCGTCTTTCTGGGCCCTTTCCACTGCCCGTTGTAGATATCTCTGAGGTAGGGCTACGCTGGTGTTGGCCAAGAATTGTAGCAATGCCCTAGTCGCTTTGGGCTCCCCTAGAAGTCGTCCTTGTGGATATTCTTCGGCAGTAGTGGGTCTCATAACTACGTCTGTCTCCAGGTCCTTGTAGAGCCTGTTTCGTTGGTGTCGGCATTGCCGGCATTCGAAGAGAAGATGGTGTATTGTCTCCCTTGACAAGCCGCATCCTTGACAGGTTGCATGCTCCCGGGTCTGGATCCGATGTAGGTGTGCCCCAATGGCCGCATGCCCTGACTTCATTTGGAAATAGCGGCTTGCCAGGTGCTTGGGAGCCACTGCAGCTGCAGGGTCAAGCCGCCAGTTCTTCTGTGGCCTGTATATTCGTTGACCTGTTGGGATCGCTGGCCGAGCTCCTTAGCGAGCTATCTCTGCTTCTGTGTTGTAATGGCCTCCGTCCGGGTTCTCTGGACGAAAGCCAGAAAGATCTCTTTTGGACCCCTTCCTGGAGGCTTACCAGCTGCCTGCTTTGCTGCCTGGTCAGCTCTCTCGTTTCCTTCTACCCCTGCGTGTCCTGGAACCCACTGGATGATGGGTTGGTGACCTTGGGTGTGTAGTCTCTTGGCTATAACATGTGCTTGGATTGCCAGTGCTTGACCTGGCCCGGTATAAGGTGTATAAGTAAGGGTTTATAAGCACAATATTGTTAGGGTTGTTTATGATTGTTTATACCTGGAAAATCTATTGGCGGCTCCATTTCAAGGTCTATGTCCGACTCGCATCGCCCGTCAAGGCTCTCAGCATGGAAACAGCCTAACCACTTTATGAAACAAATAAGTTCATCACAGGCTTTGACGAGGCTCCAAATTCGTCGTGATGCAATAGGTCACTGTAATTAGATAGAGAAGGCTTCCAGCGAGCACTCTGGATGAGAGCGCGCCTCCAGCTCTCAGGACGACGAATTCTCACCTTCTCGTGGTGTCCAGTGTCAGTACTCATCGTTCGATGAGGAAACCAAGAAGAATTCCCATGTGGTGGTGGTTGTGTGGACGTGTTGTGAAGTGGTCCCCCAACGCGCCCGCGCGACCGCACAGAATGGTTGATGATAACAAGGAATAGCTAAGGTTTCTGCTCGCCTTATCTCGCTATGATTGTTGAATCTGAATTACAGCCTGTTGGTCGTATCCCAGACTAGGCGCGTCGATGGCGCGTCTACCACGCCTTGACATACGCCTGCAAGAGGAGGAAGATGGCGATAATTCCCCTGGCCTTATCTCGCTACCCGATGACCTTGCCTGCGATATATTCGACAACTTAACTCGTACCGATTTGCCCTCCGAGATATATGCTGGCATCATACTGCCTACCTGCCGACAACCAGCCGCGCCGCTATGCCTGCGACTACAGACAACTACAGACAATAAGTCGTGCCGATATGCCTGCGATTGATATCGTTTGCTGCTTCGCTCGTCCGCTGCTTCTAGCAGCACGATGCCCAAAGCCTTGATCCGCACCGGCACCGTCCGGTCGCCATACGCACTCGAACACAAGGAGGTCAGCGCTGCTGACCAAAGGCCTAGGCCTGGTGGGCTGTTAGGCGAGGAAAAAGGGAGAGCACAGATCAGCGTTGAGCTGATTATTGTGAGCCTGAACGTCAAGGGATGGGGATATGTTCCAGAATATGATGATGCGGCTAGGGTGAGCTAGCCTAACACAAGGAGGGTATGGAAAATTACAGGCCTCTATAGCCACAGTTATCGTAGCGCTATAGGAATATTTCTGACTCTGTCCATTCCCTGTCCACTTGTTGGAGAGACTCCAATCTCGTCTTGCAGGGATACAATCACGTCTCGCGCTCGCATTTCTAATCACCCCACGCCAGTCGGCTTCAGAGGCTCCTGGAAGAAAGAAAAAAAAAAAAAAAAAAAAAAAAAAAAAGCCATTTCCATTGCACAAGGACATAGATCAGGCCAGACAGATTGCTATGATGACACCATCTTAACG
>NW_019170515.1:0-2743 GCF_001890805.1 Aspergillus glaucus CBS 516.65 | reverse complement strand
TTGTGCGATGCGGCTTGAGCCCTTGTTTGTCCATATTGCTTGTATGGCATCTTTTGGCATGTTGGCACTGTTTGCCTGGTCGTTGAGCCGTCACAGGAAGGCCGGGATGGCTAGAGTGTGATGTAGTGTCAGATTTGGTATCCCATCAGGGCCAGGACTCACTTGGTCTGTGTATCTGTTGATATAGGGCTCCTGGATAGCCAGGATCTCTAGGTTGCGCACCTCTTTCTCACCAAAGAGGTGTATCATCACCTTCTCACATGATTTCCAGCAGTTGGCCTGCAGGATTTGAATTCATTTAATATCCATTATTGATTACAGTTCTTCCTCCATTGGGTCTTCATTGGAGTGATACTGGCTTTGCTCATCATCAGACTCTTGACCATGCTGCTGATTATAGCTTTTGCATCAGTTTTGAGTCTGTCTGAGTACTCTTGGAGCAGCGTCAGTATTTGGGACACTAAGAGCTCTTGCTCTAGACTGCTGGTGAGGGCCCTCCCTGAGCTGCAGAGTCTGGGTCTGGGTGTTCATCTCATTTTCTGGTTGGGTATCCGTCATAACGCTGTTTAGTTCAAGTTCATCTTCTGTGCGAGGTCTTTTATTGCTCTTTCTGGGTCGGCCTGGGCCATGGCGTTGAGTGTGGTGCTCTGCAGCTTCTGCAGGGGTGGGGTCTTGGCCTTGTTCCTCCCCTGAGAGGCCTACAAAGCCAAGAGAGACTGGAGCACTCTCATACCATCCATGTCCATTTGCTCTGTTATGACGTGCAATCTCCACTCATTCCACACGAGCTGGACAGCTGCGGACGCGGTCAAAGGCAAAGTGATCCTCTGAAGTCTTCTCACTTTGCTTAGTGTTCTGTTTTTGGCAGACTGCACACAGGGCCTTGGCACGGTCTCTTGCTGTAGGACAGTCCTGAGAGGAGTGATTTTGTGCGCAGTATGCGCATGAGGTAGGTTGCTTGCAGTTTCGGGCTATGTGGCCATATGCTTGGCAGTTGAAGCACTGCTGAATCCGATGAGTTTGGTCGTAGAATTCGCATGGGTGATCGCGGCCATTGAGTGCTAGGCCGAGCAGTATGGCGATATTGGCCGCTCGGTCATTATCAAACTCAAAAATCAGCTTCGATGTTTCTGGTTTATGTTCTGTAATGAAAAGCATTTAGAACCACCTCTGAAAAGATAATAATATCCATTACCTCTGCCCTATCATATCTCTCTTATCGAAAATATTGGATCTTATGTAGTATAAGAGCCCGTTAGAACCCTAATGATTTTTATAAATCAATCTCATTAGTCCCTGTAAATTGTTGTCTTCCCTTCAAAGCTTGCTTTTGCGCGCTCGGCGTTACTAGCTAGTTAGATTATACTGTATTTCAAGCCTGGCAATTTTTTTTTTTTTTTTTTTTTTTTTTAGATATATATCTATTCGCAAACTACTGATTATATCCGCGTGACTATACTTATATGTTTGAATAGCCTAATATGATCCTAAACAATGTTGAACTCGAGATATACTAACTGTCATTTTGTATGGGAATATAAATTCGCAGCTCGGCCGTGTCGCCCCATTGCAGACATGTTCAGATACTGCCTTCTAGGGCTTCTTGCTGCCAACGCGATGCTACCATGAAGACAAGACCAATTCTGATGAAACAACCCACCCCCGGCAAGACATATCGGGTACAACCATATAAATTATGGTATACTTACTGTCCTTCTTTCTTTTCATCCCATCTAAGTAAGCCACCAGAAGTCTCTGAACTCTTATTTTGTTATTTAACACCATCCAAGATCCACCATACCACCATGAAAGGTCAATGCATATTGAAGTTCCTCCTTGGAACTCTGCTGGTGGTTCTGCTTCTTGCAGCGCAAGTGCTCACCACACCGGTCCCACTGTGAGTTCCCGGTCCTATACTACACAATTGCACAGGAAGACAAATTTTGTCTGACCTTCCTAGATCATCTCTCAGCAGCAGAGATTTGCAGTTGCACCGTACCCTGGAAGCTCGAGGATTCAGAACCCTTTTCCAAAAGCTCAGAAAGGGAAAAAAGGGAGACTGCACTAACGCCTGTGACCTAAGTCCGCACCAAGGGCAACAAAAGCCCGAGCCAGTTCTTGAAACAACAACACAGTCACATTTGGAGAGTCTGTGGCTTAAAGCCAAGAAGAAGTTGACTGTGGGCAATGTTGAACATTTTACATTGGACCCAACCAAGGCTGTTAGCTATGGAGCGACTGAAATCTATGGCTGCACTGTTCTTGTGGTTGTGGATGGACGCAGTGTTACCATTGGTCACTTCCCCCAGAAATCAGGATCAGGTATCACAATGGAGAATGAGCAGCATACGCAGCAGAAAATCATTGACCGAATGGAACGCAATCTTGTCCTGGCTGACTACACGACACAGTCAGTGGCCTATATTGTGCACTCAGCCACCCAATCTTCAGTGGGATATAAAAAAAAATTAAAGAATACTTGGTCAACGAAAATGTGTCTGAGGAAAACATCCACAGTAAGCCATATACTGCAAGTTTGTCTACTGTTGGCCACCGAGGGAAGGTTTCGGTGACCTGGGATCCTAAGGACGAAGGAGGAGCGACCATGAAGGTTTACATCCAAAATGACAATCCTATATACGTGCAAGACTATGATGCAAATGGGGACCCTTGTGAATTGATTGGTTGAGCTTGGAATTGGCAGGTGATAGGATAGTTTTCAAAAAAAAAAAAAAAAAAAAAA
>NW_019170514.1:0-2879 GCF_001890805.1 Aspergillus glaucus CBS 516.65 | reverse complement strand
TTTTTTTTGCCTTCTCGATACCCCTCCTCTTAGTAGGGCGGGGGAGGGGTTCTTGAACATACCGAATGTATGGCCATTTTCCTTGAAATAATCGAGAAAAGTATCCCGAACTTTCTGGCTGGTCCATTTAGGACCATTCGAGTCCGAACTCATCCTAAAAACTGTGCAGGTGTGATTTGTGCGTGATATTGCTGAGTTCGGAAGAGGGTGGTGGAATGTTCTGGGGTTTGACCTGAATGGGGTGGATAGATGAGTCAAAGCCAATTCCCCGTCCCTCAGAAAACGAGAGGTTCGCATATAAATAAGCCCAATGCTCACTCAGCAACACTTCGTTCCTGTGGCTGTTTCGCTAAATATAGCAGAATAATACGAGGGCTTTTTCTTTCTTCCTCTTTTTTCTTCTTTCTGTTGGCAATATTCAAAAGTATCGGTCAATAGGCTGTGAAGCGTGGGTTAATGGCGCAACAAATTGACACGGCAATTCCATACCACGGAAAAAAGCGCCCCGCAGAAAGCGAGCCCGAAGACCAACCTTTGGCAAAAAGATTTGGACGGTTACACATAGGTAAATAAAATATCAGACTCATCATATGGTCCAACTGAATAAGACTTGTTAACTATCAGTCTTCCCCTCTTTCCTTCCCTCTTTTCTTTTTGAGAAATAGAGTCCATTGCGAACCTCAATGGCCTGGGACATGATGAACCGCCGAAACCTACACGAAATACGCCAAATTTAGCTGACCAAATGCTATTGGATGATACAAAAGATACGGTTTTTATTCATGATATTGATCGAGAGTTAGCAGAAAGCGATACCCAAGAAGACACCATCAGTATCTTGCCAGGGGTTGCAGGGACACTGCTGTCTATACCGAATACTCTCATCGCAGACACTAAACCCCAAAGTCATGAACTGGTTCTTTACCGGGAACCAAAATCACTGTCAATACCAGGAGAACAAGACAATGTGCGGCGAGCGATAGCTGAAACGCGGGCACGGGCAAGGCAAGCGAGGTTGGACCATCCATCTACAACCGAGAGCAGCGCAGTCAAAAGTGATTTTGGAATCATAATCGATGATGATGATGTTATGGACATAGACCCTGTACTCTAGGCGCTCTCTCAATTTTTTTTTTTTTTTTTTTTTTTTTTTTTTTTTTTGGGTCTCATCCCCCCCTCGTCCAGTGCCAGGGAAGCATTGAAAGCTGATATATACTCCGTATCAATCATCAATCAATATGTATATACGCATTTTCTACTTTCCCAGCATGCTGATTGGTTGGTCACCACTGCCTGCAGGCCATTCTGCCATCTTATCCTAATGAAATTTTCCACCATCGTTGAGCCTTTCTAGCCCACTTTCTTGTCTATTTTATGGCTCTTTTTTAATGGTCTTTTGACGGTTTATAGAGCTCTTCTTTCTCTTTAAAATGATATAATTTCCATAATGAATGATAAGGTGTGGGGTCTTGCAGCTATATCTATTTATATGGGCGCCCTCTATGGGCTTGAGCTCAGGGGCTATGTGCCTAAGGTTAGGAGACTATCACCATGACTTTCAGCCCTCTACAGGCATGGGCTTTACATCTATTCACTCATTATCCTGTCAACTGGCAAACTCTACTTTCTTTGAGTATCAGGGAAGTCATGAGGTCGCGGCCGCGCTTCTTGTATGTACTATTATCTACACCCACAGATACCCCTTTTTCTCTCTGATATGTATTTTTTGTGGCTTTGAATTTCTCATTGAATGTGAAATCAGTTCAATATATACCACTGGGTTGCTCAATAATGGTCATTACTGGTACCCGCTTCCGAACATATTTCAAAGTAATCGCCCTCCAGTAAAACGAGAACCAAAGTCTGCAGCTTTATTCAGCAATTCTCGACGCTGAGCATTAGAAATACTCGAGGAAGTAGCCATATCTTTCTCCCTGTCAAATGGGCGCATGCCTGGGTCTTCCCCATTGTCACCCAATTTGAGTCCGGATTGCTGTGCCACGTCTTTCCTTGTTGCCTCCTAAAGTTTGTTAGCAAAGTCAGAGAGAAAGACCAAAATCATATTCGGTACTTGCATTGTATTTTTGTATCCTCTCGTGGGTTGCATCAGAAATTCGGGATGCCTCTGAGTGGTTGCTTCCATCCTTCACTGGCATGGAAGTCTTAACACCCATTACTTCATCTCTTATGCGCTCCATCTTTTGTTCCGGGTTCTCTGTCCAAGACGAATCCACGCGATTTGCTACGGGTGGACCTCTGGTCGATCTCCCTGTCTGAAATTTTCGATTTCGAAGCTTAGTTGGGTCAACTCTAGATGTCCAATCTGATTCCTCTGGGGGCTGCAGCATCCATTCGTCCCGCTGACGGCTGTTCGTATGGATTTGATTCTCCTTAGATAACAAACCAGCATTGTCAGGTTTATTATCAAGCCGAAGGTGCTCGGTCCCTGAAGGAGGTAAAATCGGTCCAATATCATCATCACTGTCGTCAGAATCGTCATCATGGCTTATCTTTTGATCATGCTCGGAGGGTAAAGCTGGTCCGATTATTTTTCGCTTTCCGCCAGTTTTATCACCATAGTCACTGTCTGCTGTATCATTCAACTTCCGCTTTCTGGAATCATCCATATTTTGGCTTGGAGGGGGGTTGAAAGACAAAAAGGAGGGAAGAGTGCTATCTCCGACCTCCGATATTGTGTTCAAGGGGAAGTCTCCAGCCAAGCCTCGTGGATCGTGCCTTTTAAGGCACGGCCCAAGCCCTAAAAGCATCATCTCAAGCATCAAGCTTTGAAGCTCCATAAACCAGTCAATTAAAAAGAAGTAATTAATCAAAATTAAAGTTGATATGATTACATACTTTTTATGTATATTTTTGAAAAA
>NW_019170513.1:0-3015 GCF_001890805.1 Aspergillus glaucus CBS 516.65 | reverse complement strand
AGCACTAGCGCGGCGACACCATTCAGATAAAACCCCTTTCTTCCTGTAGATAGATTCCCTTTCTTCTTTTCTCTCCAGATTCGATATTCTCGTCGATGGCTACAATAGTCTAGATAGGAATTCAGATCGTTATTATCTTCTATTCCGAGCCCGTGACATTAAACAGATCTGAAAAAGGCCACAAGGATGGGCAGCGAGTACAACTCGGACGGCGAGGCAGGGAATATTATGGGAAGCCAGATCTGAAGGGGATACTGGAAAAAGAGTTACAGAAGGTATCTGGAAAACTACTCATAACTGGTATGTAATTCCTGGTATTCAGGACCACTGGGCTAACTATAATAGTGTCGGCTGATTCGCAAACACGAGATGAGCTAAGAAGGCTTGTTCTTAGCTCAAGTGAAAGAGTGGAGCTTCACGAACTTGATTTCCAGCCGCATGATGAATATAATGGATTCTGGGCCCCTAAAAAACAGATCACACACATAGGGGTAGCTTGAGGATTAACTCCTGTTTTTCGACTATCTGTCATCATAGGTATACACGGTCCCCAATCTGGTTGGTATCATTGAATTCAGCCGCTTTCTTGAACCGTTGATTAACGTGTTCAAAGCCTTCGAAAGTACTGATCAGTTCAGGGAGTGGGATACAGTTGTCATTCTTTGGGAGCAGCCCGCTGTGTTAGTCGCCGTGGACCAGAGTATGAATAGCATGGAGCATAGGAGCTTACCTCGACAACCCGCCAGTTGTAAAAGTTCCCAACGGTGCCACACCACTTCGGAGGACTTGGGAGATGATTAGTATCGTCTCATAGGTCAGAGATAATATATACTTACTTATTACACAGGGTAGAGTCTCCGCCCGTTGCTTCCCAGGTCATGTTGCTATCAAAGTCCTGCTTGTTGTTGCCATCCAGGTGACCACTCCCACCACTACCACTTCCCTCAGCGGATCCGGATCCGTAATATCCGGAGACAGACGCAGCTGCCGAAACCTTCAGTGCATTTTCGCGCTGCGTCTCGGTTGTCTTGGTTTTTGAGCCGACCTTGTTAGTAGAAGTGAGTTTGCCACCAACTTTAACTTTTCGAGAGAAGATGTCTCCTGAATTGAATCCAACACGCAATTTAGTTCGATCCCAACATGACAGGTGACTTGGTCCACTAACCGTATTTATCTCCAAAAGCTATCAATGACTGTTTGCCCCTGACTTTGGGGATATCCGCCTTGACTTCGGGCGTGAGCTCGAGGGACGTTGCATCCAAAAAGATGGTCACCCGAGGAAACTGACACTGATCTTAGACTTATCATCAAAGACAGATAGATGTAACTGCTACTCACGTTGTAGGACACATGAGTTTCATGATTATCCTTGGCCTCCGCCTCAATATTTTGCTCCGTCTCACTGAGAGAGAATCCGGCCTTTACGGCTGCCGAGACACCCCAAACTCCGCCGCCCCTGGTGGCATGATCAGTAAAGGGTAATCCTGACTCTGTGGGGATTCTGCTTACGCTGATGCTTCTATAGATGTTTTGGAAAATGCGCTACTGGCCAGTGAAGATTGCAATGCCTTTCGTGTCTCCACGACGTCGACGCTCGAGGCATCATCCACTCGGAACCGCGGGATGTGGAATAAAAGCTGTCGACATCAGTATAGAGAATCCCTTTAAGGAAAAAGACAGCATACATTGCCACTCTCAGCACTTGTTGTGGCCCCGTTCCCAGAAGTTGGCGGGGCTGCAACTTCGTAGTCGCTGAAAATGCGCGGCTTCAATTTGAAGGCTGTGGGTGTGAGGTTAGCATGTGCCCTTTGTGAGTTGAAAGGGGGCTTTGATTACCATTGAATGGGGTACTTGCAACTCCCTGAGGTATGATTTTCGTCTCAGTATCAGAGACTTTTGCCTCGCGGGTCACTAGTTTGTGTCCGCTAAGCAGACAGTTGGTTCGGGTGATCACGCTCCAGTCACGTTCTGTCAGATTTGCTGCAATGCTTCGCTCTGTGAGTATTCTGGTTTTGAGAAACAACTCCTCAAAATGAGAACTCACTCTCGATTACCGCTTGTGGTGGCTTTCCACTCGCTACCCTTGAATGCAGATGCAAGGATTTCTGCTCTGACATCTTTCAGTGCTGGCGCTTGCTATTCAACGTTATCAGGTGAAATGGGGTCATAACAGACTAGAGACTACCTGGAGTTTCAAGTCCAGCTTTTTCTTGAGGAAGTCTGTGGCCACATTATCCAAGACGCTAGTGGTCTTCCTCTTCTTGTAGTAAACCTTGAGGATGTTTCCAACAAGGCTGGCATCCTGGAACGCATGAGTAAACAACTATTAAGGTCATCTCGAAGTCGAAGCAACATACCTCGTCTTGCCTGTCAGGCTGGACACCTTCAACCTGCGTGTCTTCTCCCGCTTGCTTTGGTTCGTCCAATTGACCCTTGTACATGTTAAAGGTCATATCGTCCGACATCTCGGCACCCAAGGCATTACAAAAAGGAGCTTTTGCGCTGTACGTGTATTGTCAGTGTGGCAAGTCACCTCATTGCATGGGGGAAAAGAAGTCATACTCGGGCGCTTCGAAGACCCCATTTTTCGCCAAAATTCCGCGGATGAAGCCCAGGTTTATTGCTGATAAATCTTCTACGGTAGGCGGCAATTCCAGGGTACGCTTTTGCTTGGTTGTTTTCAAGCCCGGCTCATAGCTATAGACTCGGAGGATGTTAGCATGTGTCGTATCGCTGGGCATGACTGAAAAGTAGTATTGAGGAGCTTCTCGATAAGTCGACTGTTACCACAAGGGAATGGAGGAGGGATATGGTCAACTGAAATGGAAAATGTGCTTCGCAGGGAACGATGGGGTCTTGATAGATATGGTAAGAAGGCGTCGGCTGGATACAAGAGGGATCAGGTAAGATCCATCAGCGATCATCTTTCATAGTACAAGGAGTACTGTTTGTTGCCTCTTTGATGCTTGAGAATCGCGGTGTGTCTTTCAGCTATGATGTTGATTCTGCTTGATG
>NW_019170512.1:0-2970 GCF_001890805.1 Aspergillus glaucus CBS 516.65 | reverse complement strand
CAGATTCGATATTCTCGTTGATGGCTACAATAGTCAAGATAGGAATTCAGTTCGTTATTATCTTCTATTCCGAGCCCGTGACAAATATGGGCTCAGGAACAGGCGTGGGTATTTTGGGATGGTGAATGTGGCACTATGATCAAACTACTTGTGCAAAATAAAGAGGGGTGGGCAACTCAGAGTGCATGTGACTGATCACTGAGCGCGCCCTGAGTAGGCACTGAGTAGGCCCTGAGTGCTCACTGAGTGCTCACTGAGTACTGACCTGTGACAGAAAACACTCACTGAGCAAGCCACTGAGCACCCTCATAGAAGCGGTGGCATCCGGAAGGGGAAAGTCACGGTCGCTCTAGAAAATCAAGTTCGTATAGGTACATATATACTATGTACTCTGTATTATACTGCCAAATACCAACTCAACCGATAAATATAGCATCTGCTACATCACCATGCACACAGCCATGCCACACAGCCACTTTATGACAAGCTTTCACAGCCTTCCCTGATTCGCCCGCTTATCACAATCGCCACCTTTGATTGGCCAGCCCCACCTGTCATGTCTCAAAAAGCAGAACACGAACCATGGGACTAACGCGAAGGATTCATGTATACCCCGGATTATAAAATGCAAGTATGTATACACTCGATTTGACAGATAACGATGGAAAAAAAAGAAACCCGTTTTCGCAGTAATGAGACACAGAAGTACTACGTACTCAGGGGTCGACGAGCCGCTCGCTCGTTTGCCGATTCTTTTGATTCAGCCATAGCCTTGTCGATCGCGGAGGGGCGCACGTTTGCCGTCATTTTTTTAAGACTTTTCTCTTCGCTTCTCAACGTCTTCTAATGACATGACATGCCATCATGGAGTTGAAGAAGGTATTCAACGCTCCCCAGGTAAACCAGATTAACACCTGGGATCTGACACCGGTCAGCAACCATGCCTCTACCTCGCAGTTGTTTCCGAGTCCGGACAGTGGGAACGACAAGCGGCCCGACTCTGTAGCCGCGCAGCTGAGGATAAAGTGCGGGTGGAAGTATCTCACTATGGATACGTGGTATGGGGAGACGTTTCTTTTGACTTTTAGTTTTTTCAGCTTCCTCGCTATTGTTGTTGTCCTGGCGGTTTATGACGAGAAGCCATCGCCGAGTCTCAAATGGGGTCTCAAGCTGAACACAATCATTTCCATCCTGGCGACCGCGTGTAAGTCGTCTTTGATATTTGTGGTTAGCGAGGCGATGGGGCAGTTGAAATGGATTTGGTTTTGGACGGGAAAGAGAAAACTCAAAAGCTTGCAGACTATTGATGAAGCGAGTCGGGGCCCTTTGGGTTCGGTCTCGGTTCTATTCTCGCGTCCTAGGAAAGGACGTGCGTTGATCATGTTTGGGGCCGCAATCACTCTCCTGGCTCTGGCATTCGAGGCGTTCATGCAGCAGATCGTGAGTTATCCCGTGCGACAAGTCGACGATGACACCGGCCAGGCGGTAGCAAAACGAAATGAATTTCTCTTCGACCTTGAATCTTATGGTGATCACGAGGAAGATATCGTTGGCGCAATCTACGCGGGGGTGTGGACAACAAATTTCAGACTGGATCCAACCTGTCCATCCGGAAACTGCACCTGGCCACCTTTCCAGTCGATTGGCTGGTGCAGTCAATGCGAGGATATTACCTCCCAAGCGACCTTGGCCAATTGTACCGACATTCCCGAGGACACGGACATGACTGAGCCGCATGTGTACCCCTGCAACGTGACTGTTCCGGGGGGGAACTGGGCTTCTTTCCCCATCCACGTGTCCAAGACGCGTGGCGTGGCCATGCTGGAAATGCCCACGGATATGGTTTGGACGGTCGGTATAAGGCCGCTTGGGGAGTATGCCGGGGTCGAAAATCCGCTGGTCGTGCTCGCATATGCTAAGATGCACGATTACCCTGTTAGCACACCGTCGCACCCGGAAAAGGACATGAAAATCGACAACGTCACCCAATGCGTGTTGTCCCCATGCATGCGGACTTACAGTGTTTCTGTGTCTGGTGGAAATCCAACCACCCACCTGTCTCCACCAAGTTGGGGAGAACTCGTTGATGATGGCCGTAACATCAGTGACAGCTACAATGCAGTGTTCCAGTCCACGGCCGGTAACCTAACGGCCGGGGTCTCTTCGTCGTTTGTTTATAATTTCAAGTTCCTCCATGATTCTATAGAATTCGCAACGCTGTATAACTACTACGGTAATGACATGTGGAATCAGTCGGGCGAGACTTATGAAGACAGTCTCAGGAGACTCCAAGTCGTTGGTGCGGAGGAAATTATGCAGAACCTCGCTGCGTCACTGACCAGGTACGGGCTCGAAAACAGTACTGAAACTGTACATGGAACTATGTCCGTCTCTCGGGTTTATGTATCCGTGGAGTGGGAGTGGATTACTCTCCCGGCCATCGTCCTCCTCGCCTCAATAGCTTTGTTCATATCAACGGTCGTGAAAAACAAAAAGCACGGACTGAATCTGTGGAAATCGGCTATTCTACCAGTGTTGTACCATGGTCTTGATGATGATCTTTTGAGAGATGGACCTGAATATGCAACCGTCAGCAAAATGCAACGGACGGCAGCTGTACCGGTGGGATTTGCACACTCGGAAGCTAGGAATCGATTGATGTTCCGGAGATAACTGCTCTGTGTTTGGAGGATAGTAATTGTACATAAGACTTGATTTAAATAGATAATTATAATCAATAAATTTAATAAAATGATGATAAGAGGAAGGATATCGCCCCCAGACTACGCCCCAAACAACAAGGCGCCTGGCGTGGCTGACTAATGCTTTAAATGAGTCTGGGGGTGGGGGGAAACTATCAATTCCTACGAAATAAACGTCGATATTTGAAACGTCTTTTATACATAAAATAAGCGTGATTGACATTCTTAAAAAGAGGCACCAAAAAAAAAAAAAAAAAAAAAAAAAAAA
>NW_019170511.1:0-3163 GCF_001890805.1 Aspergillus glaucus CBS 516.65 | reverse complement strand
TTTTTCTAATGACATCGCTGACGATTTGTAGCATCATGAGTATCTTCAGCTTGAGTATGCTTATCGCACCCGTCGTCGGTCCCATCGCTGGTGGTTTCCTCTCCCAAGCCGCGAACTGGAGATGGATCTTCTGGCTGTTGACCATCCTGAGCGGTATCACCACCATCGTCTGCTTTACTTTCCTCCGCGAAACCTACGGACCTGTCCTCCTTGAGAGAAAGGCAGCCCGCATGCGCAAAGAAACCGGAAACCCCAACATCCAATCCGCCAACAAATCTCCGCTTCCGTTGGGCCAGCTCTTCCGCCAGGTCATCAGCCGCCCTATCGAGTTCTTGTACAAGAGTCCTGTCAGTATTGTCATGGCGCTATACATGGGCTTGGTCTACGGTATCATCTACCTCCTGTTCACAACGTTCACGCAAGTCTTCGAGAACACCTACGGATTCAGCCAGGGTATCGCCGGTCTTTGCTACGTGGGATTGGGTCTTGGTTGCGCTACGCAGTTGTTTTCCGGCCACTACAGTGACAAGATTTACGTGCAGCTCTCGCAGCGCAACGGTGTTGAACGCCCGGAATACCGTCTACTCCTCCTGATCCCCGCCGCCCTTTCCCTCCCGGTTGGACTTGTGATTTACGGCTGGACCGCATACTACAAGATCCACTGGATCGTTCCCATCATCGGTACCTTTTTCATCGGTGTCGGTTTCTCTGGATCCATGACCTCCGTCCAAACATACCTCGTCGACGCCTTCAGCGCATACTCCGCCAGCGCCCTCGCAGCCAACAACGTTGTCCGCAGTATCGCAGGTGGTGTGGTCCCACTCGCTGGACCAAGTATGTACGGCAAGCTTGGACTCGGATGGGGCAACACCCTTCTGGGTCTTTTGGCTCTTGTTTTCGGCTTGACTCCGATGTACTTCTACCGGTACGGTGGTAGCAAGCAGGAGAAGAACGAGAAGGAGATACCCGTTTAAATTCTGTCTGTCTTTTTTTCAATTTTCTTTTTTCTGTTGTTCCATTCATCACATTCTCTGTCTTTTTTCATTCCCTTCAAGTCTTCGTTTCTTCGTCTCGCTCACTCACTACACTACGTTTATTTTCATTTCTGTCTGCATTGATTGGTTCGTTTTGGAAGTGTACCACTATTCTGCATCATCGGTGTACTTGTATATAGCTTGACTTTCACTTCTTGCATTTCTTTCTGTCTATATAGATCTAGAGCGGGCATAAAAATGGGCGGTTTGTTTTCTTGTCAAGATTGTTTTGCGCGTACTTCTACTTGTACCGTTCTTGGAGAAATCACTTCAGGTCCAGCTCTAGTCCTTGTTGAATATTACTTAAATATTATTGATTACAATAGCGCCTTTGCTGCATATTACCGTACCCACTCTGTATGCGCGAGCCATTGAATTGCATTGCCTTGAATTTTGATACATCGTTATGGAATATGACAGGTCAATTAGCGGTGTCTGGTTTATGTGGGATTCGTTATGGTGGCAATGTGCATCGATAGTTTCATCCTGTCTCCATGCAGGGAATACATTTGTCATTAAATATGATATACAACTACGCTACATACACAACTGAATCAAAACATACCATAATCCTCCACGCAACAGGATAAAATAAGGTTTTTGCGGTATGTTACCTGACACCTCACGACATAGCCACAAGAACGTGAACTCGCCACCACTACATCACAACCCTAAAGATTTTTCGCTACCGCATGTGACACCCAACCACCGAAAAATCATCTTGTTTGGTGAACATCGGTGTCGACTCGCGTCGCTTCGACGTCGATCATATTAAGCTATTTATATGCAAGCAAGCACTCTTGGCAAACGTCATGCCAAGAATAGCTAAGGTGGGTTTATGCAAAGTGCGGGATCTACTAACGGGTTGTTGGCGCGGCCAATCAATAGGTGGGGATGGGGATTGCGAGTAAGCGGCTGTACTTGTATAAGTAATATGTGAGATATGAATAGTTTGACTGCTTTGATTTACAAATACTATGTATGTAAAATCAGAAGGTCGTGTCCACATGTTCTTCTGGCCTTGTAGCTATGACCGCAATTTGGTCTTTACTATCAGGTTGATCATTTGTATTTGGGTTCGCGGCGGCTAAGGCTGTAAGGTTGATTCATGTGTTATCACAGCTGCTAATTATGCATATTTGTATAGTTGCTGGCGCTATCAGTCCATGAACTTAGAGTTCGAATAACGAAAACCGAACTAAGCGCGTCCAATTGCTCTAATGGCCACACCGGCTTGTTGTTTTCAGCTCTCGACGGAGTAGAATTCTGGAGACTGGGACCTAGAACTTGCTCCTTCCCAGTGTTGATTCTGCTCAGCGTTGTATGTTAGACTTTGATTTGTATTTGATTGTATTTTCATACAACCACCCGTTGATTCTCTTAAGTAGGATGCTATTTGCATTGCATTGTACTTGGACAATGAAGTGGCCTGTCATAAAAGATGGTGGATCGAAATGACTCTCGTATTTGAAAAGGCTCTTGATTACATCTATTGGATAATCGTGGTATCCTTCTTCAGGATTGTTCATGTCGGCGAAGTGAGTGCGCTTTGGCCATTGGATGTGATAAGAGTGCTACTGGGATAGTTGAGTATTGGAATTCATTCAAGGACCATTGACATATTTATTAGCTCGAGTATATTGCTCTCGAACACGCTTTGGGATCCGGACTAGTCGTCCGTATCACCAGAAATTCTTGTCTTGGAAATATACAATGCGCGTAGTTCTCTTTTTGGGAAACGTAGACCCATTGCCGGAAGTCGGGATACTGCGACATAAGACAGCCTAGGAAGAATTCACGGCTAAAAATATTCAAACCAGCACGATCAACGGTTATCCCTTGTGACTTGTGAACAGTTATTGCATACGCCTAGGTTAGAGGGAACTGGGACCGATAGCAGACGGAGTTTTGGTATGAAAACTCCCGCCTTGAGCGGAATATAGAGACAAGATGGGCACTGTTTCTTTCTTGAAAGGAGGTCCCGTATAGGACTCAAAAGGTAACAAGAACAGCAAATGGGGGATCATTGGGGGGGGGCAGTGCCGAGAGTACCATTTATCAGGCCATGCTCTGTCCAGATGGTGAAGTGCCAGCTGCTTTATTTGTCCTCTGTGGGCCCAAGGCACACT
>NW_019170510.1:0-3128 GCF_001890805.1 Aspergillus glaucus CBS 516.65 | reverse complement strand
GGCGGGCTGGACATCTAAGAAATGATCCAGACCTCACTACATAGACTGATTAAGGTCTAGAACGCGCAAACAGGCAATACACCGCCTTTTTTTTTTACTTTTTTTTTTTTTTTTTTTTTTTTTTCTTCCCTTCCCTGTCTCTTTTCTATCTTTATGTGCAATATGTCGAAAGACAACCAGCGATGCAGTCCACTCTGGGTACTGCAGGAGCATCTTGTTTTTCCACAAGGTGTTCTTAACGGAGCGTTGGGAGAGCAGACTTTCAGACCCTGTCTGGGCATTCATTGTCCGATTGCCAACTTGTTTGGCATGAGGCGATGTTTGCACTTGCAGGCGTCTAGCGAGGATCGAAGGCACCGGTTTCTGAGTTCTTAATTGGGCTTGGCTTAGGCGGTGGGACTGGTGCAAGAGAACATCTCGAACATTGCGTACTTTTGTTTGCTAGATATTGTAGTGTGGGCTAGAATGAATCCAATGTTTTGGTTTGCATATTACTTTGTTTGCGGTCCGGTCCGGTCGTGGGGTTGGTGAAAGTGAAGCGAGACGCTCAATTCGAGAATCGATCTATCTTGTCTACTCTATTGGAGACAGAGGCGATTCTTACGTAGTCTTCCATCCTGGATGAACCTTGAGCAAATTACTATAGCTAGTTACAACTATGGTCGCCAGGGCAAACACCTATCATGCTACGATAACCCGACACGCCAGATGCTCTATATCTGTTTTGCGTCAACTGCGAAAAAGCAATACATATACATAGACAATTGCCGGCGAGAATAGCGGTGTAATTCTTCATTCGGGATTCCGTACTACGGTATGGATGAGCGCCTCGGACCGAATACGATGCAAGCAAACATGATGCAAGCATTCTGAGGCTAAGGAAGCAGGGAAGAGCACTCTTGATAGGTACACTGTACTTTTTTCTGCGTCCATGTTCTTCGGTACAGAAGTACCTCTCCCGAGTACGTATGTATCGCGTAGACAATCATTTGTCGCAGCCGCATTCTATCCAAAACAGCGATCGCTTTAAATCCAATACAATGATGTAGCCATATACGATAACTGGATTACATTCCAAGGATTATGATCATCATCGATCAGATCGGCCAGTAGCCAGGCGACCGGGACCGGGACAAACATCAGCCCTTTCCGACCAGAATTCTCGAATCTGCAGCGAAGACCCAATAGAACCATTTCCTGCATTTTGCATGTCATCCATGTCATGTCACATCGTACCAAGCACGAGTTTCTTTGTTTCTCTTTTGGTGCATTCGACTCGATAGGGGGAGCGAGCGAGCAAGCGAGATGTAAAATGTGATGTATCACGAACGAACGTAATGCTTAAGATGAATAGGGAGCATGGGTTTGACCGGGGATGTTTGTATTGGGCCCCCAACCGGGTGTGGCAGTGTTGGTAGGGTCGTAATCCGGTCGAAAGGGAAGCGGCTGAACAGCAAAAGAAAACATGAAGTTAGCGAAAGAGGATAAATCACGAACTTTCAGCGAGAAAACAGCGACCCGTTAATACGGTGTACGCCGTCATCGAGAATAGTTCCGCGCGGTTGAAAGTTAGTTCTCAAAAAAACAAACAAAATGATGAGGCTGCGCTGAAAAAAAGACCTGTCAAGGAAACCAAAAGTACAGGAACACGGGAAATTCGGGACTGAAACCGAGTTGGGAAATTGGTGGGGTTAATCTACTATGTTATCTAGCTGAGCAAAAGCCACCGGGGATGGGTATCCGGTAGATCGTACGGGCAAAAAAGTTCGAGCAATGCGACGCCATTGTTGGCCAATTGTTTGGGGACCCAGATCGCCGGACTGTGAATGGTTCGAGCAATAATAATGCGCAGGTACGTATCGAGGGTAATGTTACTACTCCATAGTTCAGCTGGTAATTCCGAGCCACTGTTGATTACACTGTGCTGTACTCTGTACTCTGTACTCTGTACTCTGTACTGGAAGCACTCACGAGCAAACCCATATCATACAAACCCGGAGGTATCCATGATGTTCCATGTGGGTATCCCAGTCTTTGATTCCTGATCCTGGTCTCGTACATATGTGTATGTGTGTGCCGCCGGTGGAGCGAACCCCTGGAACACTCCCTGGCTACCACTCAAAATACAGACTACTCCCTGCTTACTTCGTACACCGTGTTCTGATGATCTCCTTCGGAAAAATTAAATGTGCTTACTTACTCTGACACTCGACGATCTGCCGGTTACCGCCGGGTTGGAACACCTGGTCAGGTTTTTTCTTTTTATTTTCTTTTTATTTTTATATTATATTATATATATATATATATATATATTTTGGCGAAATGCCAGGGCGGGGACTATGGAGGGGCACACATATAGTGTATGCCGTATACCGTAAACGAATGATTTCCTTTGGTGCGAAGAAAAAGAAATAGTTTGTCTCTAGCTGGGCCCTAGTTCATGACGAATGAACCTGGTTGTTGGGGCCCTGCAGCCTTCCGCACGGGATGGTGTTCGGAATTGATCTGCGAGGGAGAGACAAGACAGGGAGGGATTCCGGCAGAAGCAAAAGTGATTTGTAGTCTGCACAGAACAAAATAAGAACAACATGCGTCAACTTTGGAAAAACAAAATATAATAAAATGAAATCTGTATCTAATGGGTCCGTTCACTCAGATTATTGAAGTTTCCTAGTCATCGGGAGACGCGTCGACTGGGGAAGGGAGGGGTCCCCTGTTATGTGTCTGTCTCTGAAGAGTAATAACAAGTCTAGTTAGTGTTTGTTTTAGTTTTTATGCCCTTCTTTTTTGGCGAATTACTATCGGTGTTCTTCGGCGATGAAATAGTACCGTACTTCGGCCGGCCAGACGGAGCACTTCCAGGCACTAAATCGATCGATGCAAATCATCTGATACCTTGTAAAAGGGTAAGATCAGAGTGTCCGGCATTTTTGTGCTCTCTCTAGTAATGTATAGTTGGATACACTGATATCATGGAATTTCCAAATAATGAATCCTGATCGACACCCCAGAGGACCGCAGGGCTGGATCCTGGAATGTGCTTCCTTTTTTCTAAAGATGATCTCTCTCTTTTTTTTTTTTTTTTTTTTTTTTTCAGAAAGCGATGCTGTATAGTCATGGCATCCATT
>NW_019170509.1:0-3248 GCF_001890805.1 Aspergillus glaucus CBS 516.65 | reverse complement strand
GAGATTCGAACTCACGCCTCCAAAGAGACAGATTGGCTAGGGTGAAAGATCACCAAATAGCAGACCTGCGCCTTAACCACTCGGCCAAAGTGTCTTACTTGCTGAGATATCTTTATCCTTATATAACATAAACTTAAAATATTCTCAATATCTGACTATAGTCAAAGGCATAGGGCCAGCAACAATCATGGGAATTCTTGCGTGCTATGTATTGAAATACGCATTTTATTGGCCAATAATTGCAATATTTAAGCATCGTCAAATGTGCTCATTCTGGTGCTAATACCTAACTATCTACTATCAATCTTGAATGTATATTCTTACTGCGACCAACACTATACATAGGTACATTGACACCAAGCCAAGTTTAACATGGAGCAGCCAATGCTCCGAATACGAGCATGGCAACATGCAAGCCGTACATGCAACCAACTTCATATGTAAAACATCGATAAGAAATTGCGTTGATATCCGCAAGTCGATCGTGTAGCCACGAGATGGCTGTCGGCGTTGTTTGTTTACAGAATCTTTGTCAGCCCCCAAGTAATCAGTTGTGCTAGGCTTTCTTTTTTCTTTCTTTCTTTTTTTTTTTTTTTAATTTTAATTTTTAATTTTTTCATTTTCATTTGCCTAACTGCAAGTCCTTGTCCATGTCTCAAGGCTTGCCATCGAAGCGGCTACTATCTCAAATACATCTGCTAGTATCATTTTCTGGAAGCATGATATCAGAAGGTGAGCCCGATACAGTCTGGACGTACTTCATATATTGTGATAGGGCTCATTGACAAAGGAAAATATCACTCAGAAAATTATTTTTTTCATCCCTCCCACGCCCTTTACAACAACATGCTGTCTATATCTCCCGATACCCCATTTGAAATGTCCGAGCGAGACAATGAAATCCACCGGGAAGCCAGCACATCCCTTAAATATGAGGATAGCGAAGACGACAATGATGACAATGACGACAATGACGAGATTTACTGGTACAAGGACGATGACGAAAACCCCAGTAAGAATAGCGTCGATGGGGAGAGTGGAGACAAATTGCTTGAGAGTGAACATACAGGAGATATCAAATTTACTGGAATTACCGTGGGCAAGGACCACAAATCGGTTCCTGGTAAATACCACGGAGCCACACCCGAGTCAACACTTGATGTGTCCGTTGGGGAAACTGTCCATCAAATCCGGCGGTATATGGAATTCCGCCCAATAGCAACCGTGAGAGCCATCCAGGCCAATTTGGGGTATGAGCCAAAGTAATATTGGAAAAGCACTTCCTTACTGTGGATACATGTTCGCAGGCGGCCCATGGAAAAGAGCGCTGGTAATTTTTGGGGTTGATCCAAGGACCATATCTGAGTATCGCTTCTATCAAACGCTCATATTCAACATGGAGCTTGACCCTATTGTTGAACAAGGGAAGCATTATGGGTTGAAGAGTGGCAACTCCACATTCCCTCAATTTCTCAGAGGGCATGACAATATCTCGCACGTCTTTAGTGGCAAGAAGCTTGTACCAGATGATAACGTCTGGCAGATATGTGACAACAGATTTGCTCCTACAAAGAATCGTGTCTACAGAAAAGCTTCGCCTTGAGATCTCATGGAGAGATGGGTTCTTTTGGAACGGAAAAATGAGCCTTCAACAGGAAGCAATCATATCAGATATGGCTTTGGAGTTTGGTGCAAAGTATACGAGAAAACAGGCTTATCTAAGGGGTATGATTCTGACTAGGGCAAGGGTCATGTCAGAAAACCAATCCGCTGGTCTGCGACCCCAACAGGGCTTCCAGGAAAGCACACCGGCGCTTGAAAGCCCAATCACTAAGGAGCAAATTGATGTTCTTTCTGCAATAGGGAACAAAAAGTTGACTCGGCGCTTGTATAAGAGGACGCTGAAGATATTCCCCCGAGAAGAAAGGCTGAACGCAGTCAAATTCTATCGGACGCGGAAATATGTCGACCCGAGATCCGGAAAAGAACGACCAATCTCAATCAATAGTGCGTCTGAAACATTACATATTCCACCAGGGACATTGAGGCGATGGTCAAGGCAAGAACAGAAAATTGCAGGAATGAAACAAGGCTCGTCGAGAGCCAATGGAGTAAGGAAGGCTACATAGAAGAATTTTTTGAGAATACCACATTTGGTGCTGTAATATCTGTTCGTCATTTAATGGAGGATGTCACAGGCATTTTCACGGGCTCGGAAACTAGCAGATAAAACGAACAATATTCATATCTGGACTAGGTAGCCTAGCAACGAGAATATCGAATCTGGGGAAGAAGAAGAAAAGGAAATCTATCTAGGCGATGAACGGTCTTTATAGGCATTTGTGTGGTGCGGCTTCAGCCCTTGTTTGCCCATATTGCTTTTATGGCATCGTTTGATATGTTGGCGCTGTTTGTCTGGCGTTGAGCCGTTGAGCCGTCACAAGCATGGGAGTATATGTTGTGATACATGAAGAGATTCCGTGTGCTCCTTTTTACTGTATTCACTACTTTTCTCCGCAATATCTCGTGGTCAAACGTATCTCAGTTATTACTGGTATGGTATCCTCAGTCCGCGTCACGACAAGGTCCATGATTCTACAAATCTGCTGAGCAGCTTCCTCCTAACATTGATTATCCCGGCATCCAGGCGTCTAAACCATCCGACCAGCCTTTAAACCCCTCGATAGCACTTCCCGTCGTGGTTGCATGTTGCTGAAGATACGATACATAAAAGGCAGATCCTACTCGGGTCCTGGGAGCAGCCCTGCTAAGCTTATTGGTTTTGCCTTTTCAGAATCAAAGATGCCGGGGTCAACGATGACTTGATGACTTATGCTCTCGACAGATTGCTTTGTCCAGGACTTGCAAGTAGCTCAATCTTCGCTGGTCCCATAATATCATGCGCAGCCATTTAAACAGGTAGGCAATTTCGAGAAGAATACATTTTTCAATAATGTGTCAACCCTGTTTCTACTGGGCCTGATCTGATATACATATATGTATTGAACAAACACCTTCAAAGTGGATTCTGCTCCTTGCGACCAGTCATCATCTTAAAAAAGAAAAAAGGAAAAGAAAAAAGGAAAAGAAAAAAGGAAAAGAAAAAAAAAAAACAGACGTGTTCAAGAAATGTTGAAAATAAAGGAAAAAAATATCGACACCTGTGAGATTCGAACTCACGCCTCCAAAGAGACAGATTGGCTAGGGTGAAAGATCACCAAATAGCAGACCTGCGCCTTAACCACTCG
>NW_019170508.1:0-3258 GCF_001890805.1 Aspergillus glaucus CBS 516.65 | reverse complement strand
TTTTTTTTTTTTTTTTTTTTTTGTTTGTTGATCCATGAGGAGCGATACGAGTTATCCACTGTCATTTATGTTAGTTTCGACTGCCTGTGATAGCGGTTCGAGTCAGCAGGTGACTGACAGCTACAGTGACATTGCAGATACTACAAGTAGTACTGAAATTTATTCTGTATTTTTGGGGTTCTTTGTTTGACGCTGCTCGCGCCAAAGTCGAAAAGAAATCGACGTCATTGTAACCGTAGTCATTCATGCAAGGAATTTGACATCTGTAGAATGCTTTAGTCGTGTTACATACTTTGATTCACTGCTTGTAGAACTACGGACGAGAGAGTTTAGGGTTAAACAGACGTTCGCCAACCACCTCAATTCCTACACAAGGGATTCGCAAGGAAGAGAAGGAGTGAGGCAAAACAGACTCCTCAGTATCAATTATATCGCAGAGTGATAGTAGTAAGTAGTAAAATAGATACAAACAAAAACAAAACAAAACGCGGGTAATTAGGCACGCTAATAATACTTAGAAATGGGGAATCAAAGGGATTAAACCAACCCGAAACCTTTGAGAGCTCCAGAACGCAACAAGATGAAGCAGATACAGAAACCGAAACCCAACAGGAAATAAGAAATAAGGACAAAAGTTGTGATAGTCATAAGATGGGGGAAGTAGCCCATGCGTAATCCATGGTTGCGTCGAACATTTACCATGAACATATTGAATGAACCTTGGGGTCAAGGGAGAAGCATACTCTGGGGAAGCTCAAGACTCTGCTGTGTATTAGCGCGGATTTTAAATGTCATGACTGGTGTTCTCACTGCCGAGCTTGTCCAGCAACGAGATGCAAGCATGCATTGCAAAATAAGCCGTGCGGTTGTTTTCTAGCCAATGCCCTGGGAACTAGTTAGCTTCGATGAAAAAAAGAAAGAACGGAAGAAGGAAAACACGTACAGAACACCATTGCGTCTCGAGCAAAGCAATTTGTGATATTTACCAGGATCTTTTTTTCCACATCACTCAGACGAAGCTGGTGTTCGAATGCCTCATAGCAAATATTCTGGGTCCGGATACGCTCCTCGATTCCACGGGGGTCATGCCTTCAAAAATTAATTTTCTCGGCGACAGTACGTCTGGAGATTGTTAGTAAAGGTCGTATACTCTCGTTGAAATGCCATATTTCTGTGTCAGGTGTGCGAGATGTTCGTTCGCCCTTCTCTCCATGGCAAGAAAGGCCCTGTGAAATTCAAACTCTTGCTCGCCAGATATCCAACCTTGAACGGCGGGGTCAAGAATACTGTAGAGCTCAATTGGATGGCCTTCGAAGTCGGCAACGGTTGGAATGAAGTGAAAATTGGCCATAAGGGCATGGGGATAGAATCAGAAGTGACAAACAGGAGAATCTTTGCCCTCTGGCAATGTTCTGGCTCGATGAGGCAGATGGAGCACCATCTCGCCATTGCTCAGAGCGGATATCTGAGCCATGGTCGATATTCTGTGCCATCATGGCAAGGAAGTCAATGAGTTTGGTGTCAAGACGATGGCCATTGGCCATCTTGGACGACAGCATAATGATAAGATTGACGGAATTGATGAAGATTGGCGTGTTTTCGATAGGGATAAAGAGAGGAACGAGCGACAGTAGTCGACGAAGACGAGTTGAAAGAAATAAAAGCAAAAAAAGTAAAAATAAAAGCAAATTTCCCTTTTTTATTTTTCCGTATTTTCTTTTTTCTTTTGAACAGTGACCGGGGCGTCAAGTAGTAGGTGACTTCACGACCATTCACTTATAAACAAAGAAATGTGCCAACCACCCCACCACTCTGGACTTCTTCTTGGGCATGTTCTCTATCGAAATCATTTTTGAAAGTGCCTGTTCGTGTTCGTTCAACTTTCGAGGCCTCAATCTGTTGAGAAGGGAACCTTAAACTGACCGTTCGCCCCGAGATCTACATTTCGTTATACAACGGCAAAATGGCTACGGTACCTCACACTACTAATTCAACAACCAAATCCTCAGACACAGTTACAGAGCTGCTCTGGAAGGACGCTTTGTGTCATTTGAAATATACGAACAACGAGGTGCTTCTTCCAACCAATGTGCGAGACATGATCGGCCAAGATAATGTCGACAAGATAAAATCTCGCCTCAGGTAATATCCCCGAGCTATGGCTTCTTCGGTAGTTTTGCAAGCTAACGTATGATTGCAGTGCACTTCTTGGTGCTCCCGTTGTTGGCTTCATTGATGAGTCGATAAATGCTTTCCGTCTTATGCGCACCCCTACATTTTCGGGCTCTACGGTATCTGTCGCATCCCACGACACACTGGTAAAAGTGCCAAAGAAGACTCCAATCGGTTCGTCGACAAATCAACGGGAGAAGCCTTCAGTATCTTCAAAAGCTGCAAAAGTTCCGCGACCCCCAAATGCTTTTATCCTTTACCGCAAGGACCATCACCCAAAGATTAAAGAAGCGTACCCTGACTTTCAGAATAACGATATCTGTAAGATAAGAAGCTACCGAACTCCCAAGCCATTGTACTAACGAAATACAGCCATCATGCTGGGGAAGCAGTGGAAAGCAGAACCGGAAGAAGTCAGGACACATTACAAGGCACTGGCAGACGACCAAAAGAAGAAACACGCCGAAGAGTACCCCGACTACCAATATACACCACGTCGACCATGCGAGCGAAAACGTCGAGCATCATCACGCCAATACGCCAAGCACTCGAAAGCAGCCGCTGCAGCAGGTCTCGCAGCAGCAAGCGCAAAAGCAAAGCCATACGCCGGTATTGGGATAGGATTAGGATTGGGGTCAACACCAGAATTGGGAGCCGCGGGAGCAGGGACAACTACAAGATACACCCCCCAAGCCGAATCACCAACATCAATGACATCGGCTGCGACATTATCCACCGTTTCGACACCAGCAATGCAAGCAGCGAATGGCATGGACCACGACCTCTCCGGATTCAACGTTTTCTTCGGTCCCAATGATCTACAAGACGAGCAGTTCAACTTCGATACGGTCAGCTTCGACGCCATGGTACAGCAACTACGGAACAATCAGAACCAGGATATGTTCCTGCAACCGTTGAATCCTACGGAGCAGGCGGCGGTGGATTCGTTTGAATTTTCGGACTATATCGCAGATTGTTTCTGATCTTGATTCGACATTGACTTGGGCTGGTCTCGAGTATCGGAACGTGGTTTCTTTCGACTGCTTCTTTCGGCTCTTTTTTTTTTTTTTTTTTTTTTTTCCCCTT
>NW_019170507.1:0-3534 GCF_001890805.1 Aspergillus glaucus CBS 516.65 | reverse complement strand
AAATTAGGTAATCACGTGCCTTGTCTAGCGGTCATGTCAGGCGGTCAATAAATACGCACTAGTTATCAGTTTACAATCCATCATCTTTAATTTCTTTCCGAATTTCACAGGACTACAACTAGTTGTCAACTAGTCAGAATGGCTGCTTCTACCCCCCTTATCAACCAAGTCCAGTTCTCTGATGATGAATCCTCAAATGTACAGCTCTCAAATGACGGATTTGATGCTCAGGAAGTCTTCGAAATCAATGAGGTAAGAAATCATATACTAGTTGTGGACTAGTCACGTACTGGTAGCTAACTAGTACAAGACATTTGTTCCAAATGTCCTCTCAAATGGGAACCGACCTCTTATGACTGAAGTGGTTGAGGTCTCTACTGTTCTACCAGAGTACCCTCAGTCCCATGTAAGTGGATATACATATATCATACCATGTAATCCACAAAAGCCTTTGGATTATAGAGGTATAATGCGTGGGGTATGTATTGAACAAATAACTAGTATACTACTTGTCTACCACTGTTTGCTAACTAGTATAGGTTCAATATCCTGGTCGGTTTCGAACCAAGAATCATGCTACATGCCCCTACCTAGGTGTTGATGTGCAACGCTATCGATATGCTTGTTCAGGTGTTAAATTATGCTCAAATATACCTTCTGAGCTCAAGAACCTACATCATACAAAGGTAACAGAGGAGACCTGGGGTAGAATCCAGGAAGTACGGCGCCTCATTGAGATGGCAGGGGATGATGAGAGAAAAAGGAATGCATTAGGGTAAGTACTAGTCCCTAACTAGTTCCCAACTTTTTACTAATATAATTTTAGCATTTATATTGGTGAAAACCGGCTTTTCAAACAGAAAAAAGCATGTAGAGTACCAAATACTACATGTAAACCAGTCTTTGGCTGGTCTATAGAGCCAGTATGTATTGTCTAGTCTCCTACTACTACACAACTAGTCTTAGACTAGTAGATAACCAGTTATTAGAATATTGCAGGCATTTACCACCCTTACATTTGTTGTATTCATCGGAAACCATTGCAAGCTCATATACAGCCAGACCATTATTTCAAGAGTCTTAGCTTCCGGACTGACACTGATCTTGTATTACTTGGACAATATTTCAATCAAGCAGTCCAGCCAGACCTTACACAATGTGGAGCAATTGAAAGTACAGGAAGTCGGAAGGCAGAATGTAGTGAGTATACCAATATCCAACTGGTATTCAATCAGTCACTAGCCAGTTACTAACTAGTCAGATTCCTGTCTTCCACATGGTGAATTAATAAGTGAAAAATGTCAAGTTGCTTTCAATATTATCATTCCAGAAGATATTCAGAAGTGCCCTTACTTTTTATTTACTTCACATGGAATCCATACACACCCACCACCTCCTCCGACCAAGACACCTCTTGATATTCTTGAAGAATTACGACGGATTATTCAGGATATAAAAGATCCTGACATGACAACTGGTATTCTACTACTCCCTAACCAGTCAACAACTAGTCTCTAACCAGTTAGGTTCCTTTCTCTGCAACCCTCGGATCATTGAATATTGCAATGAAAGAAATGCTGAGAGCCTTTCTGGTCTTCATGCCACTCTTGTTACTCAAGATCGAATCAAGTCTTTGATTGACAAAGAAAAAATAGCTCTCTTCCCTAAAGGGCAAGAGGTAAATGGTTTGATATTTCAATGTCAAAGAGAGCCAAAGTTGAGGGTAATATTTCTAGCCCCCTACTAGTTCCCTACTCATTGCTCACTAGTTATTAACTAGGAATATGTTCAACACACCTTTCAGGATAATGAGAATACACTTATTATCCTTGCTCACCAAGCACAGTTTAAGCTATTACAATCTCTTAAGATGTTTGAAGTTGATATGAACTATAAACGGCTTAGGCGGAAGGATTTGAATGAGATTGTTTTTGCAGCATTTTTACCACTACATGGAAAAGGTGATCAATCTATACTAGTTGGATGCTAGTTGCTGACCAGTCTTGAACTAGTTGTGACTCTTTGTCGGGCCTTTACAAATCGCCAGGATGCTGATGGATATGAAGACCTATTTCAAAAGGTCTTTGAACTCATGGAAAAGCATACTAATCAGCCCATTTGCTTTCATTACTTACATGGAAGTGGATTTGAGAGTATTACATTAGATATGGATGAGGGTCAGATGTTAGGTAGGGCTTACTAGTCTCCAACTAGCTTCTAACTGATTGCTAACCAGTCTGTAACCAGGTCTTGGTCAGTATCTCTCTAGTATTGATCCTGAACGGAGACCTGCAAGATGGCATATTCCACATATTATGATCACCTGCCGTGTTCACTTTTTCCGAGGTATTGAAAAGGCTATTGGACAGAGGAAACGTGGTACAACTGCTTTTCAAACAATGGCCTCATTATTAAACTGTGAAACACAGCTGGATTATTATGAGATAATACAGCTTTTACAGGGTAAGTAGTTACTGACTAGTAGAGAGCCAGTTACTAACTAGTTGCTAGGATATGAAGATGAGGCTATTATGCATTGGGCAAGCCATAAAGCAGATCCATTAATTGCTGCAGGTTTAAATAAAACCTGCTCATCAATGGATTCTTCTTTTTTTGACAATGCAAGAATGCATACAAATGCAGGTGAGCAATCACATAATAAGATATATGTCTTTGGTGGAACCTGGCTTTCAATATTAAAGGCCGCACAATGGTAAGTACCAGTCATAGACTAGTTCAGGAACAGTTTCTAACTAGTCAATAGTGCACGTATTTGTGATGCAAGGGATATAGATCAATATAATGCAAGACAGGACCTTGGTATTCAACATAGCTATCAATCTGATTCTATTCCATCCCGGCATTCAAGGAAAAGCTTACAGGAAGGCAAGTATGGTAATAGTCTACTGGTTTATAACTAGTCACTGACCAGTACTAGAAAAGAAACGCCGGCGCAAGTTCTCAGAGTCAACTACATCAGATGGTCAACGAGATACTCAATATCCAAGACTTACTATTGAATCTGATGAAATGTCAGTAAGAGTCTCATCATCTGGCTCACCACAGCCACGGCGAACTCAATCAAGAGGGAGGGGTAGGTCTCAAAGAGGAAGTACACGGCAAAACTCTTCAAGGTAACTGGTTCCCAACTAGCCCTCTACTAGCTGCTAACTAGTCATAGTCCAGCAGCCCACATTGCAACTCATAATAGAGTTAATCAGAGTCTTGACCAACAAGAAAGACAGCTACGCCTTCGTTTATTACAGGCTCAAGTTGAACGTGTGGAGATTGAAAATAGGATGATGAGTCAAGGTGTATTTGTTCCCTCTCAGAACCAGTCTGCTACTAGTTCACAACTAGTACCAAACCATGCCTTTTTTCAATCTCCACGGCCCTCCTTCCATTCATTCTCACCATCTCCAGCACAATTTCCCCCTCCTAGATAGCTTAGAATAGATGACCTTTACCCAAATCTGTTAAATATCTTCATATTTTACTACAGATAAATATATATTTGTATAACTATATATATAT
>NW_019170506.1:0-3607 GCF_001890805.1 Aspergillus glaucus CBS 516.65 | reverse complement strand
AAAAAAAAAAAAAAAAAAAAAAAAAGAAAGGAAATAATTAAAAGAAAAAGACAAGACAAGACCACCCAGACGCCCACGATAACCAGCCATGGACGATGCAATAAAACAAAGGAAAAAGGGCTAATAATGCAGTGCAAGGTATTAAAGCCATAGGAAAGTGCTGATGCAGTGATGCATGTGTGTAATCAATGCGATTCAATCAATTCTATTACCCCTGAGGCGAGTGTCCTGGGTGTCCATGTCCCATTGGTGGCGGACTCCCGAATGGTGTCCCCTGCTGTGGTGCCTCGGAGGTGAAGACCGGGTAGGAGACGACGTTCATCCCGGCCATTCCACTTGCATCTGGCCATACGGGGTACCCCATGGGGTTGGGAACTTGCGTGCCGGGATATGACATGGACATGGTCATGGTCTGCATTGGATCTGCTGCGGGGGATGCACTGTGTTTTGGATCGGGGTCCATTGGTGGCGCGAATTGATTCGGTGTTGAAGTCGGAGGAACAGGAGGTGGTGGGTATGATGCTGCCATGTCTGGCTGTGCGGGGAACGTCATGGACCGTGCCGGTTGTGGAGGGACTTGCCAGACCGTGCCGTCTGGCATGGTGAATGTTTGGGCGGGGGTGTTTGCGATATCAAGGGCCCGAGCGGGTTGCTGCGAGGGGACTGTGGGTGTAGTCTGTAACGAGGCGTTGGAGGGAATCGAGCTCATGTCGCCACTCCAGACGCTGGTAGGGCTGAGATCGATCATGGCGGATTGTGGTTTTGCGGCGTTGAGGGTCGCTAGCATTTGGGGGTCATTGGGGATCGTGGTGAATTCGTCCCAGGGGACGGGGGATTCGAGAGAAGCGGATGCGAATTCGCCTGTATTGGGTTCTACTTCTTAGTGTTGTTCAATCTATGCAGATGACCCGACAAAGCCTACCTGGCGCAAACTGCGGCATGTTCCCGGGGAAAGGCGCATTTGGTGGGATTCCATGGACATTTGGAGCAGCATTCAACGGCATCGGTTGGTAAAAGAATGTTTCCGGTTGTTGTTGTTGTTGGTGGTGGTGGTGTGGTTGCTGCTGATCGAGAGAACCGCTGATAATCGGAGGCGAAGAAGAAGCCGTGGAGGGATCGGTGGAAGCAGAGGAGTCGAGTCGCGAATTCGGACGAGTTTTCTTTTCTACCGGAGGCTGCTGGTCGACTGGGAAGAACTGGCACTCTTTGCGCAAACGGATACAGTTTTCGCAGCGACCTTGGGCATCATCGGCGGCAACTAGACATCGGATCTTGCGACGGCGACAGTGCACTATTTTATTAGCAGGACACAGTGCGACTCGAATGAGGTGAACTTACCACATGCGACAGATGTGCGATGATAGCCCAACTTGTTGCGCTTTTTGTCGGTAGGAGTGGAAGAGGGGGGTATGGTCGAGTCCATGGGGCCGGGATGAGAGGGCATGGTTTGGACCACGGCGGGCATCGCAGAGAAATTAGAGAATGGCCATACACCGGGATTCTAGAGAGAAAGAAGGTATGATTTCGGAGGATGTTGAGATGTGCGATGTTCAGATATGTCGAATGATGCGGCACGAAGGGTTTCAGTGAGGTTAGAGAGCGTTTGGAGGTAAATGTTAGAGATAGAAGAGTATAATCAAGTATAATCAAGGATAGACACAGAACAGCAAAGGAGTGTAAAAGTTGGATTGTAGAAGTTCGAACCGAGAGAACAAAAAAAGAGAAGAGAGAAATAGAAATGATGAAAAAGAAGAAAGGAATAAAGGCAATTCTAGAAAGTAGACTAATAGCCAATTCGGTTAATGCTTGAGATGAGCAAATATCATATGAAAGGCTCGATAGGGTTGCGTTTCAGGGTTTTATTTTTTCAGGGGATTGAGTCTGCCTGTTCTATTATTATTATTATTATTATTATTATTATTATGATGATGGCGACTGCAGTATTGCGACTGTCACCATCTCTCAGTCATTAAACTATCCTGTTCATACTATTATGTACGGAGTACACTACTAAGAAATCCACGGATTCAGTCCTTCCCACATCTTGCCTTTTTGGGAGGCTTGTCTCCGTGGGGCTGGGAGGCCAATGATGCGTGGCCCTGTTCCCCGAGTTGCCTCATTGGGAGGTATCAGAGTAGATTAAGTATTTACCATAGAAGATCTTGATTAAGGAGCCGGTGTCTGGTTGGAGTATCCAGTGAGTAGTCTCTAGTGTGTAGTACGTACACCATTTCTTCTTCGAGAAAAGAGTCGAACTTCTGAAACACACTAGACATGGTTCAATCCATGGGGCGGTGGGCCTGTCAGTACTTACTTACATTCAGTTAGTAGTGGCATTCTGATAGTCACCTAGGAATCACTCCGGACTGAGTAGAGATTGTTCTCTGTTCTCATCTTGTACAGTGCTGGTACAGTGTAGTTACAGTGTAGTGTCTATTGCCTCTCTGGAGTAACTATGCACTCCCTACTCTGTACAGTCCAGTTCCCCTTTCCATTGCGTGGACACCCTTACCATGTTCGGATTAGTGCTGGATACGTAAGCGAAGTCGATCGTTCCAGAGTTGAGATTTGCTAGAGTATTCTTGACTACGGAGTACAAATATTCAGGAGTAGTAGTATATCATAGAGAATAGAGAATAGAGAATAGAGAATAGAGAATAGAGAATTAGAATATTAGAATATTAGAATATTAGGAGAATTAACAACACTCTGATACGATATGGAGAGTTCCTGGGGTACATTATTCTGTACATACGGAGTACTAGTACATGCTGAGTGGACCTAGTGGATGTTCTTTTTTTAACTCGAAAACCCCGATATGCAGGGTTTCATCTGTCGCAAGTACCGATACACGATAACCATGTCTCGTGCAGCACGTCACTATATAAAATTGTATAATATTCAAGTACCTGTACTTTTTGTCGATACTTTGTGCTATTGAGTCCTCTGTATGTAAACGAAGAAAACTCTGACACTCTCATGGACATAAAACTCTGCCACGCGGCTCGATCATCGCCAAGCCAAGCCCAGCCTAGCCACTGTCAGTCGTCCGAAAACCGTCCGAATCCAACCCAAAGCTGATCCAAATGAACTGGTATCCAGGGTCCAGTATCCGTACATCTGGCAGCAAAGACAGCCAAGGATCAGACCCTGACGAATCACAGTTCACGGTTCAGGGAGAGTTCAGCTCTTCCAGGCTTGCCACTGCCATATCACGATGTGCCAGACAATTAGCCTAATATAGCCTGATATATTTCGGATATGGCATTTGCCTTCCACTTGCTTCACTGCTTCTTTGCTCGCTTGGACCACCTGCGATTGTTTCAGCTCGGGCACTTGCCTCTTCCTGGCCAATCTGCAACGGGCCTTACGCGGCCTGATGCTGCGGCGGTACCTCTGCTTTTGGTATATGTACTTGACCGTGCCTAGTATACCTAGTACTATAGTACGTACTCATAGCCTTGCGTGCCAGTGCCAGGCAGTCCCTTTTTTTCTTTTCTTTTTTCTTTTCTTTTTTCTTTTCTTTTTTCTTTTCTTTTTTCTTCTCTTTTTTCTTTTCTTTTTTCTTCTCTTTTTTCTTTTCTTTTTTATTTTCTTTTTTTTTTTT
>NW_019170505.1:0-8293 GCF_001890805.1 Aspergillus glaucus CBS 516.65 | reverse complement strand
CATTTTCATCCACGCTCATACTCTCCATGCTGCCTTCATTAATTCCAGGTTGCATCGCGTTCCCAGATCGCCAGCGGGTTGGCGTTGGGGTGACTGGCATATCTTGTGTTTCCGCGAATTGGGAGGCCACGTTGCCCACTCCGGGGGGTGACGCGTGTGATATACCACCACCACGGGGTCTCAGAGCCTCCATGGTGGTTTATAGGTGCCAGAAGGCCCCTATCGGTCGATTGACGCGTGAAAAAGACGTGTTTCTCTTGGGTGCTGATTTTGATGTTCCAGGCGCCCCGTCCACTTTACTGCTTAACTAGAGCGATCGTTTTGTTATTAGCGTTTGTGACTGTATGCTGATAAAATAAAGGTCAAACCCAATGTTGGACACTCTGAAGGTGCATCTGGAATCACGAGTGTGATTCAAAGTGTGTTGGCATTGGAGAATCACACGATTCCACCCAATGTTCACTTCCACAATCCGAATCCCAACAGTATGTCCAGTCCAGCCAGCTTATCTGCCAGCATAAGTACTAATCAACCGACAGTCCCGTTTGAACAGGCAAAGTTGAAGGTGGCCGTGGTGCCTACTCCGTGGCCAACAGACCGCAGCGAAAGAATAAGCATTAATTCATTTGGAATTGGCGGAACGAATGCTCATGTACTTGCTTATCTCTTTACTTGAAGTATATCAGTTAACATGGCCAGGTTATTCTTGATTCCGCTTCTTCCCTGCAGCGGAATGACATATCTACAGATGTAGATGACGGCCCGCAACTTCTGCTTGTCTCTGCAAAATCAAAAGACTCATTGGACGGTCAGATCGAGAGTCTACGGACGTATCTTGAGACAAAGCCATTCTTGACTGACGTTGCATATACCTTGGGTCTGAGGCGAGAGCACATGAACCATCGGGCATTTGCGCTCACTGAAGCCGATGGGAAAGTCTCGTCCTTTGCAAGGTCCACGTCCGTCAAGGCACCCATCATTTTTACATTTACCGGTCAAGGTGCCCAGTGGCCTGGAATGGGCAGGGAATTGATCGAGAACGTCCAAGCCTTCCGGGAAGATATCCAGATAATGGATCGAGTCCTGCAAGGGCTAGACAGCAAACCGTTGTGGTATATTGAAGGTATGCTTGCACCCTATATCAAAAGACCAAATCTAATAGTGTTATGAATGCAGACGAGCTTTTGAAATGCGACGATGAGAGTCGAGTGGCCGAAGCAGAATTCGCACAGCCCCTCTGCACGGCCGTTCAGATCGCTCTTGTTAACCTTCTTCGGACTTGGGGAACCGCACCTGATGCAGTAGTAGGCCATTCCAGCGGAGAGATTGCAGCCGCTTATGCGTCGGGTGCATTATCCGCCGAGGTGGCCATTCTCATCGCCTATTTCCGTGGTCAGGCAATGAAGAATCTGTCTGATCGTCCGGGTGGTATGGCAGCTGTTGGCCTTGGCTCTGAAAAGGCACGACGGTTCCTGAAGCCGGGTGTCGTCATTGGCTGCGATAATAGCCCGGATAGCATCACGCTTTCAGGCGACAGTGATGTCCTCGCGGAGATTTTGGATGATATCCACGCCGACGACCAGGATACGTTTTGCCGAAAGCTCGCCGTCAATGTGGCGTATCACTCGCACCACATGGTTGAAGCCGGGGATGCATATGAGAAGATGGTCTCTCCCCATTTCTCGCACCAACTATCCATGGTCCCAATGTACTCGACTGTTTCTGGGACAATCGTATCAGATCCCTCGATTCTGAGTCCCGGTTACTGGCGCAGAAACCTACAATCGCCCGTCCTGTTCCATACGGCAATCGAAAGAATCCTCAAAGACGACGAACGGTCAAAGCTCTTCCTGGAGATCGGACCCCATTCAGTGCTATCCGGCCCTATTCGGCAGTCAATCGCAAAGGCAAATACCAAAGAGCACCGATATATCCCGACCATCGTTAGAGGGAAAGATGTATGGAGAAGTATTCTGGCCACAGCTGGGAGCCTCTACACGCACGGTGCATCGATTAGTCTTCATTCCCTCCTTCCACAAGGCAAGGTCGTGACAGAAATCCCCTCGTATTCGTGGCAGCACAGCGAGATATATTGGGATGAGCCTCGTATCGTTCATGACTGGAGACATCGCCAACATCCTCATCACGAGCTGCTGGGCTCTCGGACACTAGAGTCCAACCATTTGGAGCCATCGTGGCGAAACGTTTTGAAACTGGAAAATGTCCTGTGGTTGATGGACCACAAACTGGGCACGGATATTGTCTTTCCCGGTGCTGGTTATGTGGCCATGGCAGGTGAAGCTGTGCGGCAAGTAACTGGCTCAACAGACTACTCTCTGAGAAACGTCTTCATCCGGAATGCACTGATTCTTGACGGCACTGCAGAGATCATGACGAGTCTGCGACCCGCGAAGCTCACAGATCAAGTCGACTCCATATGGTTTGACTTTACCATTTCAACCTATCAAAACGGAAAATGGAAAAAACATGTCGTGGGCCAGGCTCGCGAGGGGCCTGACCAGGAACATGACGTCCCCTCCAGACAGGCCTATTCTCGACAGGTTGACTCGGACAAATGGTATCGTGCGCTGAAAAAACGCGGGTTGGACTATGGCCCCCATTTCAGAGGACTGGAACAGATCACAGCAAGCCCGACGACTCAACATGCTTCCGCGGTGTTGCATAGCAGTGAACCGCCGCAGAGCAGTTACTATGCCCTTCATCCAACCGCCATTGACGAGTGCTTGCAACTGTTTATTGCAGCCGCGACACAAGGCATCTCGCGGCGAATGACACGGATGTGTATCCCGACTGCGATTGAGTCTCTATACGTCAGTGAAGGCCGTGGGCCACTGGACCTGAATGTTTCCTGCGAGACCATTGGTGGTACCATGGAAGTCATGTCAACGCTCTTCTCAAACAACCGTGTTTCCCTTCGTCTGGAAAAGGGGGTTTTCTTCAGCGTTCACGATCCAGAAGCAGATGACTCGAATACGCTGCTGGCATCGAATGTCCATTGGACGCCGCATATCGACTATATCCCCTTTGAAGAACAGCTCCCGCCTCATGAATCGATTTTCAACGGTCACACAGTGGCCAGGGCAACGAGTTTATATCTGGCAGAAGCATATCGTCTCACAAGGCAGTCGACACCGACTTCGGATCATCTCAAGAGATACCACACCTGGATCAAAGTTCAGTATCGGAAAATCCAGGAAAAGTCGCCTGACCTGGTTCCGGAGATGAGGGAAGAGGATGTTTCAGTACTCGGCCTCCACGGTCCCTATGCCGATGCGTTGCGCAAGGAAATACGCGAATTGGATCCCACGCTCATATTTACTCACCAACTCGCTGAGAGACTCTGCTATGCGCTGCACGACGTGTTGGAGGGTCGCACTAATCCTCTCGAACTTCTCATGCAGGATGATGGGATGAAACATTTCTTTATCGCCATGGCTGCGATTTCACCCTGTGGAGACTTCCTCACACTACTGGGTAACTCCAAGCCAACGCTTCGCATCCTCGAGATCGGCGCTGGAACGGGTGGATTGACATCCATTGCCCTCAAGGCGCTCAGCCCAGACAGTGGCCGGCTTTACTCACGGTACACGTTCACGGACATATCGGCGGGCTTTATAGCAGATGCCCAAGAGCGATTTCAAGAGTATGATGCCATTGAATACGCAACCCTTGATGTCACTCGCGATCCAGAAGCGCAGGGCTATGTTCCGGAGAGCTATGACCTGATCCTGGCTGGTAATGTGCTCCATGCGACGCCTCAAATATCCAGCACACTGCAGAACGTCCGCAAGCTTCTGGCCCCCGGTGGTCGGCTACTCATGCAGGAGCTCAGTGGAGATGTCCCCTTGATCAATTTCCTAATGGGAGTCTTACCGGGATGGTGGCTCGGAGAGAATGACGGTCGCAGAGACAGCCCGGCATTGTCTGTTGAGAGATGGCATGAGGAGTTGATCAAGGCCAACTTCACCGGTGTCGACGCCGTGCGATATGCCAATGACAGACCATTGAGCCAGACAGCGGTGCTCCTTTCGGGAGCCAAATCCGCCGATATGGATACAAAAGGAGGGCAGATCGGACTGCTCTATCTGTCACATATCTCGGAATGGGGCCGTCAGCTGGAGAACGCACTTTCCCTTGCAGGCTATACGGTGACGTGGTACACATTGCAGGAGACGCCTCCGTCTGGGTCTGATGTGATTTCTCTCATTGACCTGGAAGGACCATTCTTCGAGCATCTGTCGGCCGATGAATTCGGCTTGTTTCAAAGCTACGTATCCAAACTAGCCGGCAGTCATATTCTTTGGACCACAAGGAGTGTCCAAGTCACCTGTGAAGATCCTCGTTTTGCATTGGCATTGGGAATGGCACGGACGCTCCGATCAGAACTGGGCCATAAGTTTGCCACTGTGGAAATTGACCGGTTTGATGCCATCGCCGTGGCCTCTGTGCTCAAGCTTTTGCACACTTTGAGGGTTCAATCCCATCGGTCCTGGCTGGATTCGGATTATGAGTATGCCCTCCAAGATGGGAAGATTCTTTTGTCTAGGAATCAATGGTCTTCGTTGGATCAGCAACTGGCTAGCGTGCCACACCCATCGGCACCACGGTCATTGGATATCAAATTCAATGGGATTTTCGATTCGTTACGGTGGTCCATGTCCAGGTCGCCAATCTCACCGTCTGAGTTGAAAGAAGATGAAGTTGAAGTGGAGATGAAATATGTTGGGCTGAATTTCCGGGTGAGTGTCCCTCTACTATAACATGGCCACTTTCTAACCCGCACAGGACATGATGATCACCATGGGATTCCTGGGAGATACTGACCAGTTGGGATTCGAAGGCAGCGGGATTGTTCGCCGCGTTGGTTTGTCTGTGGAGCATGTCAGAGTCGGTGATAAAGTTGCTTTCCTCTATGATGGTCTCTTCAGCACTCGAGTAGTGGTCCCAGCCCTTCTTTGCCACACTGTCCCTGAGGAAATGTCTCTTGAAGATGCCGCGGGCAACTCAGTTATTTTCGCGACGGCCATATATTGCCTGATCACGGTTGGAAACCTGCAAAAAGACCAATCTGTGCTTATCCATTCCGCGTGTGGAGGTGTTGGCCTGGCTGCAATCCAGGTCTGTCGAATGATCGGGGCAAAGATATATACCACGGTTGGGACGAGTGAGAAGGTCCGCCATCTCACCGATGTTATGAAAATCCCAGCAGATCGTATCTTTGATTCCAGAAGCACATCATTCCTACAAGGCGTGCTCAGGGAAACAAATGGACGCGGGGTTGATTTGGTGCTGAACTCTCTGTCCGGCGAACTGCTCCATGCGTCGTGGAAATGCGTTGCCAGATTCGGCAAGATGGTCGAAATCGGAAAGCGAGACTTTCTGGGCCACGGTAAGCTGGACATGGATGTCTTCCTCAACAACCGTTCCTTCTGCAGCGTGGATCTCAGAATGCTAGCGTTTGCGTATCCAATGGTACTTCGGGGCCTGGTGGACCAGTTCGGAGAGTACTTCAAGCAGGGGAAATTGACGCCCATCAGACCCGTGACGGTTTTCGACGCTTGCAATGTTGTCAAAGCTTTCCGCCATATGCAGACGGGCCAGCATATGGGCAAGATTGTGGTTCGAATGCCAGACGATCCGGAAAGTCTGCCAATAACCAAGATACACGACACCACTCCCATCTTCAGGTCGGACGCCTCGTACCTTTTGATCGGTGGGCTCGGAGGACTAGGTCGAGCCATCAGTACCTGGATGGTGGAAAAGGGCGCCCGCCATTTCATCTTTCTGTCTCGGTCCGGGGCTGAATCCCCTGATGCACAGGCCTTCATCGACGACTTGGAAAGCCACAATATGGTCAGCGCGATGGTGGTGACTGGTGATGTCGCCAACAATGGAGACGTCCAGCGGGCTCTTTCCGCAGCAAAATACCCCATCGCAGGCGTTCTCCAGATGTCCATGGTGCTCAAGGATCAGATGTTCTCTAAAATGACCTTCGAGGAATGGACAGCCGCCCTGATTCCCAAGGTGCAAGGAACATGGAATCTCCATTATGAGCTTCAAAGCACGCCACTCGACTTCTTTGTTCTTTTCAGTTCGATCACGGGTATCATGGGATTTGGCAGCCAGGCCAATTACGCTGCAGCCAACACTTTCCTCGACTCCTTTGTAAAATATCGTCACTCCAAGCAGCTGCCGGCAAGTGTACTTGATATTGGGTTTATGGGAGACATTGGTTACGCAGCGGAGCAAAGCCCGCAAACATTGAAAGTCGTCACTACCATGGATGGCCAGATACTCGAAGAAAAACATCTGCTTCAAGCGTTGGAAATCTCCGTCTTGTCTCAATTCCCTCACCCTTCATCGCAAATCATTATGGGCATGGGAACAGTAAACGCGGTTACGGACCCTTTGATGCCGGAAGGTCGTTTCAGCCGTTGGCGGAATGCTACTGTAAGCGCCAAAGCAACAACTGTCCCTCGATCTCACGAACTGCGCTCGCTTCTGGACGAGGTTCAGCTCAATCCGAAACTGCTGGATGAGCAGTCCACTCTTGACAAAATCACCGTCGAGCTGGGTAAGGTCGTCGCTGCTCATCTTGCCTATGCGGAGGACCTGAGCAAGGAGGAACTCGCGAATATTGTCATCGATTCCTTGATGGGCATTGAAATCCGCAGTTGGTTCCGCCGTAACGCGGCGATCGATATTTCTCTGGTTGAGATATCAAATGCTGGTACCGTTGGAGGCCTTGCCGTCGTTGCAGTCAAGACATTGCGCAAGAAATACTTGGATGGAGAAGACGCTCCCAGCTCAGACGCCCTGCCATCATCGGCTGAACCGGATGAATTGGCAATTTGCTTAGAGGACATGAAGCTGGGCAGCGACTTGCGACCTCTTCCTGGACCTATCCCGGACTGGTGTTCTGAATCCGAGGGGAGAATCTTCCTGACGGGTGCAACAGGCTTTGTAGGCGCCTTTTTCCTCATCGATCTTCTGGCTCTCCCGCACGTGCAGAGCGTCACGTGTCTGGTTCGAACGACAGACCCCGAGTCCGGCAAGCGGCGGATCGAAAAGACACTGGCCCGATACGGCCTGCCCCTGGATGGGCTGGGCAAGGTGACTGTGGTCCCGGGCAATATCGCCTATCCGAACTTAGGAATGTCCAAGGAAGACTTTGACCATCACGCACAGACAGCGAGTGTTGTCTTCCACCTTGCAGCCCACGTCGACTACACCCTTCCCTACTCTGCTCATCGTGAAGCCAATATCACTGGACTCCTCAATGTGTTGGAATTTGTCAATGCCGGCCGTCTCAAGGCTTTGAATTACTGGTCTAGTATTTCCGCGTGCGGTACCTCCGCTCATTTATCTGGTGTTACTATCCCAGAGGACGAAAGGGCCGTGCTGGAGCGCAAGTTCTTCGAGTTGCACGTTGGATATACCAGAAGCAAGCTCGTTGCAGAAAGCATTGTGTGGAATGCCATTGCCAATGGCTTCCCTATCTCCATCTATCGCCCAGGAATCGTCATGGGCCACAGCGGCACAGGTGTCGACAAGCCCGAAGACCTGCTAAGTCGCCTCATGACCAACTGCATCCAACTCGGCGCTTTCCCAACCCCACCCCAGCAACGCAACCACATCGTCCCAGTCGACTACGTATGCGCAGCAATCCTTCACATCTCGCAGTCTCCAGCCAATCACGGCCACGCCTTCAATGTCGTCCCCCCAGATCAAGCCGAAACCATCACAATGGCGCATACCTTTGAGATCCTAAGCGCCTGCTGCTCCACTCCCCTCCGAGCGGTCTCTTCAGCCGAGTGGCTGCAGCTGTTCAGGGAACGAGGCAAGCAGGGCATGAAAGTGGCGACTCCAATGCTCCAAGAACGACTGGCGGACAGCCTCATCTGGTGGGATACCACGGGCGGAACAGCCACGTATGAAACTGCAAATCTGCGCCGCGCGTTGGCGGACTCGCCTGATATTCTGAATGTCAAGCCTATGCCGGAGCTGCTCCGGACATATTTTGGCCATTGGGAGGCTGTAGCTGTGGATACGAATGACACTGTCTGAGGATATAATACTGTGAGGGTTCGGTCTGTCGTAGAAAATAGCATTTATTCATGTACAATAGAATTTTCGGTCAATATTTATCGATCTAATGTTTCAGTATTGAGATGGATAATGTTGACGATAGTCGAGTGCCAGAATATGTTTCTGCAATGATGAAATAAATTCTCTGCAATTATTATTATTATTATTATTATTATTCATACAC
>NW_019170504.1:2905-13856 GCF_001890805.1 Aspergillus glaucus CBS 516.65 | reverse complement strand
TCCTAGCCAGTACCAGTGTAGCTCTACCCCGAGCACACCTACGGCGGACGGCAGAAAGGGCCCAAAGGGACGATGAATGGGGATTGGAAGCATTGGAGGAGGCAATTCGAACAGGAGAAGGATAGCAGGAAGGGTAGCCTAAGCTGGAGTCAGCCTAGGCCGCACCCATTCCGCACGAAACACAAGGAGAGCACTGTGCTCGAAAGCCCTGCGCAAACAGGCGGTCTGGGGCGAGGAAAAGGATCAGAAAGAGTATGGAAGGGGGCTAGTGCCCCAGGAACTTATAGGGATAAGAGACTGTAGAATAGCTAACGGCCTCAAGTCCACGGATAATGGTCTGTCATAGCTCTAGGGCTCGGTATGGACAATAAACTTGATTAAATAAATAATAAGATATTTTGACGGGGGTAAACGCACAATCAAAGACACCTGAAAAACCGACAGTCTTCATTTACTCGGGTGCTTCCAATGTTGGGCTCTTTGCAATTCAACTTGCCAAAAGGGCAGGTCTGCAGGTGGTTGTGACCGCATCACCACGGTCCTTTGATCTCGCCAAGCGCTATGGTGCAGATTCCGTGTTCGACTACCAATCGCCAACCGCGATAGCTGAAATCTCTGAAGCTTATACCAATATAACCAGAGCCGTAGACTGCTTTTCCGAAGGGAACTCGTCTGAATTCTGTGCTCAGGTGTTGAAGAAGGGTCGAGTTATAACATTGCTTGATCAGGGGAAACCAAAGAAACCGAGTGTCGAGTATAAATTCCTCATGGTTTTCACAGCATTTGACCGTCAATTTTCCTGGTTGGCACCCTTGGGCCCAGTATTTCCTGTTGTGTCCAATGATCGCGAGGTTCTTCGTCAACTTTACGCCAACCTAGACCGACTGTCTCTGAGACCACCATCTGTCACAACAATGGGGGGAGGATTTGACGGAATATTGGAGGGCCTTGACAAACTTCGCAAAGGAGAAGTTCGGGGCACTAAACTTGTTGTAGAGCTTTCATGATTGATGTCCACTTGTAATATTAGAACCTTGCTGTGTTCTCAAATAAGTGTTTTGTCTCTCTCTGGTGAAGAATATAGAACACAGAACTGGGCGTGTAATAACTATAGATCAGCAACCAAGTCCGAGATGTCCTCAACAACACCCAGCATCAAGGCACAGATATGCTGATTGGCGCAAAGTCCAAATTCCAGAGTCATGTGCGAGCCTTCCCATATGTACTTCTCCGTCTTACAAGCTACGAACAATGTGGCCGTGAGCGACAAGGGCATTACAAAGCTCCAGGAGTCCGCATCCATAAACGCCTTCTTGACGGCTCGAAGTATGACATATCATTCTTCGTAAAACTAGCTAATCAATAACATTCAAGCTTAGCTACTTACAATATCTTTAATCTATAAATATTGGCGCTGGGCTATTTAGATGCAATGAAGGCTTCCGCGATAAATTCCAGAGCTCTGTTGTATGCCTCCGTGGGGCCCTTCGCCGGCGTCAGCGGGAATCCAGAACTGAAGTCAACGAGACCATGACCGTCATCTTCTACAAGCAGCAGCGCTGTTTTGATGCCTAAATTCTTCAGTTGCTCATATTGCTCCACACTTTCTTCGGCAGGAATGACTTCGTCTGCTGTGCCATGCACAAAGACAGAAGGGGGGTGATTTTCTGTCGCAAATAATTGCAGAAATCCCAGCTTGATATCCTTGGGTATAGCTGCAGGTCATTGTGCATACTCAATTTCGTTGAACATCTTACCAAGCCCGGGCTTTCCAAAGCACCCGTCTAGGAAGGTGCCATTGAGTTCCCAACGCACAGTAAGTGCAAAATGTTCAGAGAGGAAGTCACTGCCTGGCAAATCGTCACTCACAACGGTCTTACCGCGATTAGTTTTGGAACGCTTTCGAGATCCACAAACTTGGCTATAGACGTTGGGGGTCGGCCCATCGCCCAATGGTCAAGAAGGAGGTTGCCACCAGTGCCATAGACAGTCATCAGGACAGCTGGTTTTGGAAGCATCCTGCAAGAAAGTTGAAGAGAGACTTCGCATTGTCAATCTAGTCGAGAGCGGTGCTTGGATAACAGCCTATAGTCTGCCGATATGAATATGTACTCATGTCGTTGACAATGATCTATATTACCGGATATCAGCCTTGCAACGACTACGAGTCCTGAGCCCATGATGCTCAAAACATACTGTATAACCATTGCGGAAACGCTCTGTCGCGTCGTCAACCAGATGTCATTCCACCGCCATGATAGTAAATCAACGCCGGTAAGCTTCCGTTGGCCGTAGGTGGTAGATAGTAGTCCAGTTTGATATCATGGTTGTCAACGGTAGAATAAACAAGCGTTCGGCGTCCCTCCAGTAAGGATGCCACGACCGTGGTTCAGTGATCGACATATCTCAGACGCGGTGCTACAGCAGCAATCAATTGCTATCCAGCAATCAACTCGACTTGAGCGTAGAATGTGGCTCGACGGATGACGGGTTCAATTAAATAGGATAAGCTGTTCAGTGCCTAAGTGTTATTCCGCCTACTCCGCACAGTGAGTCCCAGAGTAATCAAGAGGACAGCCAATGGTTAGTGGCTGTAGCATGCTAGTGGATTACAAGGATTTCAAAGGATTGAAATTGCGCGGCACTGCGCGATGTTGGGTGATGGCTCACCCTCTCTATAGCGCACTCACCCAGGCTCACCCCTGGTCGCGCGACCAAAAAACGGCATCACCTTCTAACTCACCCGAGAAGCACCCACTGAACGATTGTCTGCAGTTAAACCACACGCCGGCCGGTTAGTAGTTGGGTGGGTGACCACCAGCGAACCCCGGCTGTTGTATGTTTTTTGTTTTTGCTGAACGAACTCGCGTAGCGAGTGAGGCGGGATGAGATTCGGTAGAAAACTATTTTTGGATTCGGAGTGGGTGTTTGCATAACTATTTTCATCGTATTAATATAGTATCTGTCTTATCTAGTACCCTGAGTGTATCGGATCTAAACTATTCGGATTTCTGCCGGCTGAGCTGTTCATTCTGTTGTTTTTGATAAAGATAAGAGCGTAGGGTTTACTCTCAACAATACGAGAGTACGAAGGGTAAATAGGGAACTAGTATCAAACTGCGTTGGAGATGATTGCCTGTTGGTGCCGAGCTTTTGGTACTATGTATTAGCGTAACAATGAATTATATGCATAGATTGCCCAAATATTGTAGGAAAACCCCTTTTCGTACAAGTATGATGGCAGCTGAGGCCGCTCTGATCTTTTTAAGATGCAACTTTGGGGTTAAAGCTGGAACTTTCCAGATGTACAACCTCGTCAGGCGTTGTAACTATAATTGATATTATTGGTGGAGGGGCTTCCCCGTAACGTCCTTGGATTAACTAGTTAACTAGTTAATCGGTGGTCTCTGACATAACTACCAATTAAAATGGTATATTCACCTCCGTAAAAATTGAAGATGATTCGTATTTTGTATAGTTAGTCGTACTGAGGTCGACTGGCTAGGGAGGGGTCGAGCCGAAAGAGCAGGTAGCACTAGGAACGTATAGAAATCCGGGAAACTTTTTGATTCGTTTTCGTATTCATCTTTTGGAATGTTGAAACTTGAATACGAGTACGTTTTGGTGCGGGTTTAATCGCTGAAACACCCTTTTCCAACGGAGGGTATAACTAGGCTGGATCCGTGGGTCGGGACTCGGGAATAACCTTGGCGGAGCTCAAATGGTGGGAGTAAATCATATTTGTTAGATGACCACTCGTCTTCAGTCTGCTGTGAGAAGCCCAGATTTGGATAGGGATATCAGGGTGCCAATTGAATGTTGGTGGTCGAATTTCGTGAGAATCTATTGATTATTGCACGTTTTGGCCACCATCCAAATCCTGCACGCCTTGGGTTCCAGAATGCAGCATGATATTTGAGACCATGAAACTAGTCCCCTTGAACCGAGCTCTCAGCCGCGTCGTCCTGCGGGACAGAAGCAGATATTCTCAGATCTACAGCTCGTGGCTAGTATATTACGCGTTTTGCAGTGCAATCGGTGGCCAGCGCCACAATCCGGACCACTATCGTGATAGGGGTCCTTTCTACTTTATTTCAGTGCAAGTACTAGCAGATGGTCCCCTCTACCCCACCATGGTATAAAAGGGGACTATAAAATCACCATGATGACCTTTTTTTTTTTTTTTTTTTTTTGAGTTGGCCATACTTGTTATCTCATCTTCCTTGCCACTTGTCTCTAATGAACAATTCACTCATCCCGGCTAGGGCCAAAAAGAATGAGCTGCACAGAAGAGAAATTGAGGGCATGATTGCTGATGGTCAGTCCATCATCATCCTCAACACCAAGGTGCTGAGACTTGACGCCTGGATCAAATTCCACCCGGGAGGAGAATTGGCAATCAAACACATGGTAGGGAGAGATGCCACAGATGAAGTGAACGCGTGAGTCTGTTCCTGAACTATACCCATTACTCACCAGGGAGGTCATAGCTAATCATCCCAGGCTGCATTCAAAGGAGGCCCGACAGCGCATGGATGCATTCCAGATCGGTTCCATCGCTGGAAGATGGGCTAACTTCGTCCCGCCCACCCAAGGAGGTCGTTTCAGACGTTACAATTGCGAGGAGGATGGCGAAGAAGCAGATGACTTGGAATCGGAGATCTCCAGCGAGTTGAGTCCACACGAAACACCTGGGTTGAGACGTCGAAAGTCGACGTCTACAATATCCTCGGCCCTCAGCTCGACTCCTCCTCTACCGAGCTCAAGCTCTGAGCTGCCACGCTCGTGTGTTCTGGACGCTCGTACGCAAAAGGAAATCATGCTCGACAAGGTCAATTATCCTCCTGTGGACGCAAAACACCAAGATAACATCACACAAAAATACCGTGCGCTCAACAAGCGTATCCAAAAAGAGGGACTGTACAACTGCAACTACTTTGCGTATGCAGTCGAAACATTCCGGTATTCCATACTCTTTGCGCTCTTCATCTTTTGTCTACGCCACTCGTGCTTTGGATTCGCCGGCCTGTTCCTCGGCTGTTTCTGGCACCAGCTTGTATTCACGGCCCATGATGCCGGTCACATGGGTATCACGCACGACTTCCAGACTGATACCTGTATCGGTATTGTCATCGCAGACTTCATTGGAGGGCTGAGTTTGGGCTGGTGGAAACGCAGCCACAATGTCCACCATATCGTGACCAACTCACCCGAACACGACCCTGATATCGAACTTATGCCATTCTTCGCCTTGTCGCACCGCTTCTTCAACAGTCTTCGCAGCACCTACTATGACCGGGTGATGGAATACGACGCCGTGGCCCGATGTGTAGTCAAATATCAGAATTATCTCTACTACCCGATTCTTCTCTTTGGCCGTTTCAACTTGTACTATCTAAGCTGGGAGCACATCGTTCTCGGCCTGAGTGGTGCTGGAAAAGGGCGTGGTGGGGTAAAATGGCACAGCTGGCTGGAGCTGGCCGGCCAGATCTTCTTCTGGGTCTGGTTCGGCTACGGCGTCTGCTATCTCAGCATTCCAACATTGCGCGATCGCGTCCTTTTCATTCTCATCTCACACGTTGTCACCTCGCCGCTGCATGTTCAGATCACACTCTCACACTATGCCATGTCAACAGCGGACCTAGGTGTCCACGAATCATTTGCGCAAAAGATGCTGCGCACAACTATGGATGTCGACTGTCCAACCTGGCTGGACTTTTTCCATGGCGGCTTGCAGTTCCAGGCCATCCATCACTTATTCCCGCGGATTCCCCGCCACAATCTACGGAAGACCCAACATCTCGTCAAGGAGTTTTGTGAAGACGTGCAGATCCCATATGCAGTCTTCACCTTTGTGGATGGGAATAAGAAGGTCATTAGTAGACTGGGGGATATTGCTAAGCAAGCGAAGATCCTTGAGGAGTGTCAGAAGGCGTGCGCTTCGCATGGGGTCTTTTCTGACCACCACACACACTAAAGAGGAGCTACAGAATGCTCTAATGTTGCATATCCCCCTACATAGATTTAGATTTATATCGAACCGCCTTAGATACTTAGAGTAGAATTATCAATCACTTATTCCACAATAAATTCTCGTAAGATAGTACTATCAATATATCAGCCTTTCTTTATCCGAATGATACACCAATACCAGTGAAATCAACTTGCCAGGATCTTATCATGAGTATTGCCAGGCCCCATTGCTTGAGACTTTAAACAATAGTGCATCCGTCGTCTTTTTCACAATATATCTACAGTGGAGTAACAAACCCATCCACGAGAGTTGGAATTTCGGAAATGGGGAAGCGAGAATAGATATACGAGCAAGCCCGATTTAAATTCAGTCACTCTTTCTGTATACCATGCTGCATCACACCACTTTGCCGTCAATTGAAGCAGTGTTCTGCACCAAGATGTAGCAAATTAGAATACTGCTGTGCCCGGAAATGAGAAATATTTCAGTATATTTATCATAAAAAACCCTCGATTATGATATGTAAGCTGGTGATAAGCAATCTAAAATTTGATCTTTGATGTAATCGTGTAGTATAGGCTTAGGGCGAATCCGTCTATCATAGTAAAGTCAATTGAGCCGTAAGACCTTTTATTAGATTTTGTCACGAAGCAGGGATGCTCGCGAGCCGTATAGCATGTTTGATTACTTTGGCCTGTTTGGCGTAGGACATTCACTGAACATTCGCTTAAACCCATCACACACACTAGATAGCTCATCGCCGGCAGGCCTGTCTCTTTTCTTTCTCTCCTCATGTTAGAATTTCGTCAGATAGTCTACCAATAGATTCATATTGCTCGAGACCGTCACAGATTTAGTCTCACAGCCACAAAGGAAACATTTAAGTCATCATGTCTTCCCACTTAACAAAACAATTTATTGCTCATGGTTAAAAGCAGGTTTCCCTCTGGATGACAACAATTACAGTCAAAAGAACCAAGTGAAAAGAAGAAAGGGAATCTATCTACAGGAAAAGGGGTTTTTATCCATGACCTCTGTGACCGTGCTAAGTGCTTTCTTTATTTACTTGCACAATGGCGTTTGCCGGTATCAGCCACTGAGGCGGCATTGAGGCGTTGAGTCATCACATTCATAAGAACCAGGAACTAGCTGTGTGCACCTGAGTAGTGTCACGGTGCCGGGTGAAGCGGGGTCTCTCGGATCGTAGCTCAGAGGGGAAATCGGGAGTCGATTATTCCGGACTAACGAGGTCTATATGGAGAGGACTAGCTGGACGAAAGAGGTATATTGCCTAACGAACGTATGTGCATGTACGCAGCTGATTGAGTGCTTGTCTATCTAAATGTACGCTCACACTGGCTCACGCTGGCCTATAACATCGGACCGGCGGAACTAATCAGCCCGACATTATTCCTTGATGAAAGTCAAGGTGGATTAATAGTTGGTCCGATTACCGAGGCCGACAGACCTCTCATATACGGACACACACACATTCGGTTTAGATAGCTAAGCACTCGTTCCATCACCCTTGTGACTATAGAGATCAATGTCATCCTCCTTGTGTAATTAAAATTCGTCGCCTACAGCCTCGTGCAGTCCGGATAATCGACTCCCCCGACTTCCCCGATACGGAGTTTTAACCGCTACATTGGTTTACCCGTTTCACTTCTAACTCCACTCGCAACAGCGGTCCCAACGGACCGCCGCTGACCAGATGAGCCACCAGACCGTTCTTCCATAGTGTCTATTGGACTGGTTGCTTTGGCCTCTTCGTTGCTTTTCTCAGGTTTCTGGAACTATTATGCTGCCCGAGGTAACTGGTTCTCTTGGGCCTGACGAGAGGGAACCCTGTTGACCCTCTTTCTTTCTTTCTATCTCCTGCTCTCTTTGCCTCTGGCCATTGCGGGAAGGGACAGGAACACAGTTCCAAAACCCTGATTGAGGCTGTGTCTGGATTGCTGCCTATCCATCGCTACAAATCCAGCGCGCCTGGCCAATTGAGCGGCCAAGCGGCCTACTGCGCATGCAGTCTATTACCCAACAAGAGCGTTTCCCTGCACGCTAGTTATGGTTCTCTGGTCTCAATTCCAGGTTGCATCCCACTGCGACGGCCAATGGTATAAATGCCTCATAGGATTTTGCAGCGTTGTTGGGGAATAGTGAGGCGGAGCTCACAGCCAGCGTTGACTCAACGCACGACCTCGGCCTCTCCGATGCCGCCGAATGTGCCTCGTGTGATCACCACCAATGAATCTGTTGTGTCAGTGCAGAATGGCAGGATTTGGGATCACAGGATCATATGGATTCGTTGGGAGTCGTTCTAGCCAATGGGTCACCTATGTGGTGAGACTCAGTGTTCCGTGGGGGTCTGGTCGTTTCCCAGCGGCTGATCCCAGCGGCTGGCGAAATGAAGGGACCCAGGGGGAGAGTTCGGAGGAATTGCATACGTGTGATGTGCAATTGTCTGAATGTGACCCCAACCAACCTTGGCACTACCTGGTTGGATTATAGGCAGAGTCAGTCAACAGTTGCACCACATTGCAAGACATGCTGCAAAGTTTCATTCCTCTCGTAAATAGCTAGACACATTTCCGGACTTTGGGTCAATGGAAATCCATACCAGCAGCACACTATCTGATCCTGTCAGTCCCTTTCTCATCCTTCCCACTTGATTCACTTGCTCGTCATCAGGAGATATGTTTGTCAGCCTTGACCAAATAGAATTCTATCATGGCCCTCCCCGTCAACAGTTCAAGAAGAGAATGTTGTCCCCAGCAAGAAGAAAGCAGTCCTCCACCTTTGCTGTCACCGAACCCATTCACTGTTCCGTTCCTACTGAGTCCGTCTTCACTCCCGGATTTCACACCTCTGCTATTCCGCCCAACGGGCCAGGCGTACTGCACTTCAACCTTGTGATAAGCCCTCAACCAGTATCAGTGAAGGTCGAAACATGCCTTCATCCATCAACCTAGGGAGAGCGAGCTTTGGGGTGAGAAATTGAGTAGAGACTTCATAGGCTTTTGTGCATAGCTTGCTGTCATCTACCCTTTGAGCAGATGATGTGGAGGAAGGTGCACAAGTTGCGAAGTCTGGAACCTCATCTGCATACCAGAAAGCTGGCTCTATGCTGGATGACTGCCAATTAATAATACCAGTTATTACCGAAGGATCATGATCCGAAACAAATATGTTCCTCATATGTAGGTCGGGATGAAACAAGGTTGGTGCAGCTGCATCATGAACTTGACTATCCACGGACATTGCATTTAGCACTGTACGACCACATTCAAGAAGGTCTAAATGTGTCTGAACTGAGCCATGATAGAATGGTTGGTTTGGGAGCTGAGAGTCTCTCAGTGGAATCCTTGAAAGACCTGCGTCGACAAGGCCATCGGAATATGCACCTATTGTCAACCCTGTATCCCCAAGTATTAGCCCTCATGTTCTCAAGAATGGAGATTAGGACGGACTCACACGGGCCTTGATTGGAAACTCTATGCTGGTAGTACCTGCGGTCGCCACAATCCCGAATCTGGGCTTCCAAGGGAGCACCGGGTAGAGCAACAATGTTCCCGGCGAGGGAGAGAAAAGAAATGAAGAATATAGAGAGCTTCATGTTCACTGATCAATTCTGTGTTTGAGATCTAGGACTTGGATGTTTCCTTCCCTTCTTCAAGGGATGCCGGGCTGCTTTAAGCACTGCATGCTTCGACAATATGTTGAATTTACAGGCCTGTTCATTTTTATCCCGAGAACTCAAATGAATCCTTTGGGGCTTTCCTAAGGTGAGGGATTTTTGCTGGGCGTAAGCAGGATGTATGCATGTCTAAACATTGGAGAACATCTTTGGTAGAGTATCATGACAAGGCTAGGAGAGAGCCTTGTATGATCCTTTTTTGGCCCCCAAAGGAATGGGAAATTTGGAATCAGATGCCTCATAGCCCCGCGCACCCAATGCATTATAATGTAATGACTTCAGACAGCAATACAACATGAATATTTCTTTTCACTCTTGGCTTGATGGATTCTGTATTCCATCAGCGGAGCACCTACCCAAGGCATTTCGCCTACACCAACATCAATCAGTCAAAATGGTCTCCCCCTCCTGGTTCAAAGCAGTCTCCTCTCCCGACAATGAAGACTGCCACCCGCACTCGGCCCAGGCCCTAAAAGCCTTCCATGAAGGCAAAACCACCACGCACGAAGCAGCATCCGCAATCACCCACCCAATAGCCACCTCCCCCTCCAACCATCTCGATGTCGAAAGGAACGGCCTCTGGAGTCTGCTAATCAGCGCATTAATGGACTGGCCGCGGTCAGAAACCCCAGCGCTTCTGCAGCTTCTGAAAGCGATCCAGCAGGTTCCGGATCCAGCGATTAGAGAGGAAGCGAAGTTGTCTGTGGGAAATGGGCCGTTCTGGGATGGACTGCCTGGGTTTGGGCATATGTGGGCGGATGATTTTGAACGGAGAAAGATGCTGCGACTGTGTGCGGGACAAAATGGCCATGAAAATAACCGCAGAGAGCTACGTGAGAAATATGTCCATGTAGCAGGACTAGAGGCAACCTTCTGCGACCAACAAATCGGGGGAATCAATCTGAAATGGGGCTACGAGCGCATCACAGATGCCCTGGAACGGGGCGATGCCATTTGCGATATCGAAGTTCTCATGGCCGCTGAGTGGCTTAGAAGTCTCCCGCACCGGATCTACAAGGGCGCATTGGAACAAGAAGAGGGCTGGCCATTGAAGAGGGATCTGGATCTGTGGACGGGAGATGTCATGACTGTGGAACGATGGCAGTGGTGGAAGAACCGGCAGGAGGAGTACGTGCGAGAGGGATTGCCGGGGGCAGATTCGGTTTGGGCGACTGTTCAGGCAATGGATGCTGTGGAATGAAGTGGATATCTGTTGGTTTCTGTATATACCTTTGCTGCCTGATTTGATTTTAAAATCCAGCCCTGTTTGCCCCCCCCCC
>NW_019170504.1:0-2805 GCF_001890805.1 Aspergillus glaucus CBS 516.65 | reverse complement strand
ACACAAAAAAGAAAGAAGAAAAAAAAAAAAAAAAAAAAAAAACAGAAAGACCGGCCGCGAGAGATGGTTTTGCCCTGGGTCTGATCTCCTTTCGAATTACCTGATATGCCAAGAAGTGCCACTTCTTATTATGCCAACACCTCTACGAAGAAAGTGGGTTTAACATAGGTCCCATGAAGATCCAGTTCACTCCAGAGATTACCCTGTATCCGAGGAGTGCGTTCCTAGCTCTTACGAACAGACTCGGCCATCTTAAGGGTCAGGCCAGGGCTCCTAGGATTCCAGGTCTTCCGAAGATGTCGCTGCCAGTTTCACTTCAATGCCCGAGTCCGGCAAAACAGACTGTGTCTTCATCGATCCAGCGGCTCCAGCAAATTTTAACGCATGAGGGATATTATGGAATATTCTACCTTTTGATGGCTACTCTATAGGCATCTGATGTGGGCGCACTTCTCGCAGTTCTTCGCATCCAACCCTCCGCCTCGGTTTACCAGGCTTTCCTTCATCCCATTGAGAGATATAGATCCCACAATGCGTGTCTTTGAGCCTTGGTTTCGTGGCAAGTGTCAGATATTACTCCTAGGTCCTGATTCCAGATTACTGAATCAAGGAATTCTGGACCCGGACGCATACTACGCAACAAGGAGCTGCGACGCTGCTTGGCTGGAGCTATGGGTTATAGCAATACCGCCTAACTCCCAAAAAAAAACATGCTAAGCGAGCTTCTCCTTTTCTTTCCTGACCATGCTAAATGGGATCGAGAATCTGCCGTGTTTATTCCTATCAAGTGGGTGTGCACTTCCAGTGGGTTACTTCATTGCCGTTATTCTTCACTATTCATGTAACATAGAATTATGAACCTCCACGGCCAGCGCTTATGAAGAAATCATTTTCTGAACAACAGTCTCTGTATAAGCCCACAACAAAGCCGAATGATCCGAGCAGAAGGCGAAGCCCGTGTAAAACGTATTCTTGGTGCCCTGCAGTGCATACAGCTTCTTGTAGAACCCGTCCCGAATCTCCGCGTTAGACACTGTTAGTGTCTCCGGCACATGGCTTCCAAATGCAACAATCTCTGGGTCACCCCCGGGATACGTTCCTGCAGTTCCCATCCGGCGGATATCAGAGAGGACGAGCTCTCTCGCCTGCCCCTCAGTCAGGCTCTTATCCCCAACGATCTTACTGGCTAGATACCCGTTTGCACCTAGATACTGTAGTGCCCACTGGAACGGTGGAAGAGGAAGGTTGCCCGGGGTGTTATTGCTAGGGTCAGTGTTGAGGACCGTCACGGCATTCGGAATTCCAGTGTTGTTGACAACCGCAACATAGTATCCCTTCCAGTCCCACTTTCCAAATGCTGAGGATTCAGTCGTGGCGAGGTCGAAACCTTGCAAGTTGTCCTTGTAGGGAACGAAGGTGACAAGAAGCTGGTTGGCCTTGATGAGTTTGCGGGCACCGTTTGCGCCTTGCACAACGATCTTGACGCCAGAGTCGGATCGCTCGGTTTCATTAACAGTGGACTGGTAAATAACGTCGGATCCTAACACTTCAGACGCCTTCTCATATAGTTGATACATGCCAGCTTTCGGAGTGATGTAGCCGCCTTCGAGCAGAGCATCGATATGCGGGATGCCAATGGACTGCAGGACGTAAAGAAGGGGTGTTTCAAGGACATTCCCCAAGTTGTGGGAGAACATGAAGATAAATTGCAGGGCGCTTTGGATGCCGGTTTCCTCGACGAATTCGCTAAAGGGACGTAGGAGTTCGTCCGGCACAGGATCAGGCAGGTTATATAACCCGTCCTGGAGATAACTATACTTCTGGATAGCTTTCCGGTACAGGACCGCGGCCGCAGCTGTGTCGAGGAGTCCGGCGGGAGGAGACACCTTCTTGCCGGTTTTGAAGTCCACGTACTGATTAACTAGGGTGTTCGGGAGAAGCAGTTTGTAGTCAACACCAAGGCGGTTGAAGTAATTTCGACTCAGTTCGTTATCGAAAAGCCCCTCGACGCCGTAGTCGATGTACTGATCGTTGTCGGTATAGAGGGTTTCAGTGTGGCCACCGAGGATTTCATGACGCTCAACAACTACCACGCTTTTGGCTTTGTCCTTCAGACTCACGGCAGCATATGTGCCAGTTGCACCTCCACCAAGGATACAGACGTCGCGGATGATGATATCGTTCGGAGCAAATTCATTTTCGTTAATCGCTAGAACGGGCGAGATGATGGCTGCAGAGAGTATAGCTCTGACAATCGTGGATGTAAGGCCCATCATAGTCGCTGGTACTCCGTAGAGACTGGGAGCTCGACCTAGAGAAGGAGGGATCTTTAAGAAGGGGGAGAGACTGTACACTCGCAGGATGGCCGCGAGAAAAGAAGAAAAGGAAATATGAAACCATGACTTGGACTAAATATATGCTACGCTAATCTCAATCTCAATGAGTGCACAGGTCGCATGTAGGTGGGGCATTTTCGTGTCAGGTAACTAGTCCAAATTAGGCGATGGTCACATGATGCGCTACCTGACACGACTTTTTCCCACTTGACACTACCTTTCTCTTTCAATACAATACAACTCTTTCTATCTCCCCTCTACCCCTCCTATTGCCTGCTTTCCGCGACATGGCTGGATACGATAATGTGAGAATAAATCTCTTACTGGTTTCTGACTAGTCGAGAACTGACTACCTACCCTACTGATTAGCCCGAATACCGTGCCTACCAGACTGATGTGAAGGATGGTAAGGTCACCTTGCCACTGTGGGATGAGGTACGTTAGAGACTAGTGTGTGACTAGTATATGA
>NW_019170503.1:0-17766 GCF_001890805.1 Aspergillus glaucus CBS 516.65 | reverse complement strand
CATTCGACTCGGGGTACTCTCCACAATTTTCTCCCATAGTAAAGTGCCAAGACTCGATTCGACTCTCCGTCAGTCGAATGCCCCCCGTCGGATAGGAGAGGTGGCGGACGCTGCCTGGAACCACAGCGTGCGCATGTTTGGATTATCCGATTTATCGAGAACCAACTAGGGAACATTTAAAACGACCATATGCAGCTGGTGCAAGAGCAGCTGACAGCCAAGGGACTACAAGGGATAAATCTTGGAGCCTAAGAATGGGACAAGTCTTGGTTTCTGCAATTACAAACGACAACCTTCTTGGCTGACACGCCCTTTTTCTGGATATCAAACGCGTGTTGAATATCTTCGATTCCATGGCCCACGACGTACGGATCCGGCTTCGCCTGGAAGGTCCCGTTTGTAAGAGCCTGCGGTAAGAAAGTGCCCAGATATATTCACCAATGTATTCATGCGGCTCCAGGTCAATCGAGGATGCCATAACTGTAGCACAAGAATGTCAGTGTTTCAGGATGATTGTGAAGACGTTAATCGGCCCAATATTACTGAATTTAGGATTAAATCGTTCTGTAGACTGGCCGCCATACGGTAACACGCTGGCAACAGGCACAGCTACGCCCAAGCGATTCAGGATTGACAATATGGTAGTGAAGCTGCTCTCTTCTGCAATTGCATCATAGACCCCAAGGAAGCTATCGCCTACTGGCAGCACAGATGCAATGTCCTCAGCGACGGTCACAGATTGGTAGTCAAGCACGACATGAGCACCGAGTGATTTGACAAAATCATGGTTGGGAGGGGACGCAGTCGTGACGACGGTAAGGCCGGAGGCAACGGCTAGCTGAATTGTCGTTGCACCGACGGAAGACGCACCACCCCATATCAGAATCGATTGCCCGGTTTGCGTGGCATCCGTCGCGGAGGGCAAAGGCAGGCCCAAGTAATCCGGGTGATATAACTGAAATGCAGAGCTAGCCGGGTCCTTCGTTACGGGGAAACTGCAGTGTCTGTTGCCAAGTCAGTGATTAATTACATTGCCGGTGAAATGTGGTATATGTATATATACATATTCAACTACCATATAACTAACAGAGCAAGATGCTTTGATGTGTTATGGCCAAGCTGGGGGCCAAAATCCGTTAGTTATCTCCGGACGATTATCAATCCACGATCTGACTAAGGGTTACACCAGCATATAATTCTGTGATCCCTGGCGGCTCTAATCCTTCGTAAGCCTGCTTCCTTCTCTAAGAGGTCAGGAGTTGCTCTCTGCGGCTCGTCAGCGTCTAATCACATTTCCTTTTGATCCTACAACCCCGCTTCGGAAGTTACGCCATGACTCCCATCAAAGATACCAACATCCTTGTTATCGGGGGTACTTCCGGCATTGGCTACGGCGTCGCCAAAAGATGCCTGGTCGAGGGAGCCAACGTCCACATTGCGTCGTCGAACGTTTCCCGGGTCAGCGAGAGCATCGACTCTCTCAAGCAACTGTTCCCCGATGCGCATGTTACCGGTCATGTCTGCGACCTAGGTGGTCAAGATGTCGAGAAGCGCCTTGAAAAGCTCCTTACTACCGTCCGCCCACTGGACCATCTTGTATTCACGGCAGGCGACAATCTTTCCATAAAGTCGCTGAAAGACATTGACCTGGACACCATCCACCGCGCAGGTCACGTCCGATTCTTTGTTCCGCTCCTGCTAGGCAAACTGGCTCCGCGATTCCTCAGGCCAGGATTCCGATCCTCTTTCACCTTGACCACCGGGTCTTTGTCGGAAAAGCCACTGCCGAATTGGTCGTTGGTGGCTGGATACGCAACGGGGCTCCATGGCATGACACGCAGCATGGCTCTGGATTTGAAGCCATTGCGTGTTAACCTCGTCAGCCCGGGTGCGGTTGAAACTCCCCTCTGGGGACCGAATGGCGTTCCGACCGGTACCGAGAAGTTTACCACATTGGGCAAGGTCGGCACCATAGATGAGGTGGCAGAGGCATACGTTTATTTCATGAAGGACACCAATGCTACCGGCAGCATTATCAGCACTAATGGCGGAGCTCTCTTGTTGTGAAGTTGGTCAGACAAAGAGTGGAGAAATGTATGAATGGCTTGTTGAGCACTACCGCTTGACTTTGCGGATCTAGCAGCTTGGATAGATACAATTATCATACCTGTAACTATGTTCTGCGTAATACTATGGAAATAAACAGTGACCATCGTGCCTTCATCGATTTCTTCAGGAAAGCCAACCCCGAAACTAACAATGCCTTTGGACCTTAGCAACAGGCCAAGATGAATCTCTTCGAAGATGATATGCCGGGCCCATCGCTCAGTACACCAGTTGTGAAGCCACTAATATGCAATAGAGTTGGGGATTCGAGTCCGCACATTGAAATCAAGGCTGAAAGTTTGGTGGTCTGCATTCGGGATGCAACGCACTGGGTGACGAATACGAATACCATATGACTCGGCATCGTACACTGTATCCACCTAAATCCGATGAGAAGTCGAGGTAAGAGTTCCCTTCAGCCAAGATACAGGCAATAGCGCCTCAACTTCGGCATGAGGGTCTTCTCGCTATATCAATGATGGAACAGCAGGCATTGCGCAGATGTTGGTCTTCGGTCCGTCCATGATTTTGTTTCAGCTAGGGTTATGTCCATGCCGTCTAGCATCTCGTTCGACGATTGTTATACTCGTCGTATGATCTGTCTCCAAGAAGACAGACTACATACATACACATATGAATCTGAGTCAGTGGGCGGAGATCCAATGGTCCGGATCTAGCCGAATGTACACAGACCAAGTACGGCACGCATAGAGTACATTCGATTGTGTATACTCCATGCCACCAGCTGACGTGAGAGTTGCCGTTGTATGTTTGTATCTTGTCCTTATCGGTACCGGATTGCGAATCCACTATATGTGCTACTCCGTACGCAATATACATATATATATTTGAAACCTGCCACAAACACAGGGACAACGTCGCTTCAACCACGAAAGTCGAAGATAAAAATAAGGGATAAGCGAGCAATCTCCACAACGGAGATCTTACTATATATCGTCATCACTTGTTTTGCTTTCGTGATTGTCGGATTTGATTTAATTGGGCAGGTCATCCTCCGATAGCCGCAGCCCGGCCCGGGTATAAGGAACCAAAACGCCGCTCATTTACACGGAAAGTACCTTGAAGAAACGCTCTCCTCTGCAAGTCTTTACCGAAATGACTTCCCTCGCAAATGAAATCTCGGACGGTTTCAGGGGCCGTCGATCCATCTATTCTCTAACGAATGAATCCACAATTTCCGACGAGCGTCTCGAAGAGCTAATCGCGGAGGTGGTCAAGCACACCCCGAGTTCGTTCAATAGCCAAACAACTCGTATCGTTGTGTTGCTTAAGGAGGAGAACCAGAAACTATGGGAGATTGCTCGTGAAGTCGCCAGCTCCAGCATCCCACCGGAACTGTATGAGAAGCTTTTTAAGAATCGCATTGGAATGTCCGGTGCCGCCTATGGCTCGGTCAGTATCTTGGTCTATTGGTCTGTAAAGTATTTATGAACCGGTTGCTAAGACTTCGATAGGTACTGTTCTACGAGGATCCAGCACCGACCAAGGCGCTATCGGAAAAATTTTCGATATTGAAAGGCCAGTTCCCGGAATGTACGCAGTGTCCATGACATTCATCAATAGAAAACAGGAACTTACATTTACCAGGGGCAAGTCATTCTACAGGAATGCACCAATTTGCTAGTGAGTGATCGGCGGACTCTTATCTCTGAAATACATCGTGCTGATACTCTGAATAGCTTGGACACTCCTCGAGGCGGAAGGCCTTGGATGCAATCTACAGCATTATAATGAGATACTGCAAGAGCGCGCTTCTCAGCAGTGGAGCATACCACCGGAATGGCGCTTGACGGCCCAGCTGGTCTTCGGAAAGCCAGCCGGTCCTCCACGGGACAAGACGTTTGAGCCGCTCGATCAAAGACTGTTCGTTTATGGAAAGTCGACGTAGGAGACCTCTCAGGTATTGGTATTTCCAACCCCCTGTGATCCCTACGGAGTGTTACGATTAGGATCCAGATAGAATTCCAATAGCATTTGCGAGAGATTAAAATCGGTCAGATGCCTCAGGCGTATTTCTATTAATATATGCTAGTCTTATATACATTACAGCTGGTATTCGTTGATCAACTTCTCAGCGCAGGTTGCACCCGTCACATACGCGACGGCCTGGACGTGGCAGTTGGCCAGCACGGGGACAACACTCATGTCAGCCACCCGCAGGTTCTCGATACCCATGAGCCGGAAGTTCGAGTCAACAGCGGCATCAGCGTCACCCTGCTTGCCCATCTTGAGCGTACCGGTCATGTGCCAACTGGTCGAGATGTTCTGTCGCCAGTATTCGAGCAAATCTTCGTCAGAGTCGGACTTCGGACCGGCCAGCTCTTGCACGTTGTCCTTGACATAATCCTCGTGACGGGCAATCCGGAAGGCATCGCGCAGAGCTTCGATGGCGGCGCGACGGTCGAAGGGGTGGGCGAGGAACTTGGGATCGAAGTGCAACGGCACGTCGGGATCGGCAGACTGCAGGGTCACCTCACCGCGAGTCTGGGCATTGAAGAAAAAGACAAGCAGGCAGGAATAGTCCAGTGCGCTCTGGGGGAAATCCGGAATGAACCAATGGATGGGGAAATGCGTGAGGATCTCATAGTGAGGGACGGTCTCCTGCAGCAAGAACTTCTGCTCACTCTCGGGCAGCTCCTGGAACTCCTTGGAGGAAGTGAGCTTATCGAGCTTGAACCAGCCGATGCCCAGTTCGCATGCAAACTTGGACCAGGGACCGGTGCCGTGATTGTTCCACTGCTCCAGGGCCTCGTCCATAGCCTTCTTGTCACCGTAGAAAGCCCGACGGTCAGTCGACTGCTCCTTGCGAACATTTACTAGAGGCACGAAGCAGTGATCCCGGAGACCCTTGCCCATGGCCGGCACGGGGTGGACGACGGGAATATCGAATTTCTGCAGCTGGTCCTCGGGACCAATACCGGAGTGCATCAGGATCTTGGGGTCATTGAGTGAACCAGCCGACAAGATAACCTCCTTCGACGCCAGGTCTGTCCTCAGTTAGCAAGCACCTTTCTAGTCTGGGGGGGGGGGGGGATACGACTTACATTTCTGGCCGTTGGCCTCGACACCGACGACCTTTTTTCCTTCCAACACAACGCGCTGGACCGGCGCATCGGTCACTACCGTCAAGTTGCCCGAACACAGGACCAGCTGGTCAGAGGCGGTCGACCGCACGCCCTTGTAGGACGAATTGATCAGAACACTCATGCCGATTGGGTTACCCGAGTTGTGGTCTGGATTGAGAGGAAAGCCGGCCTGCTGGAAAACGTCCAGCAATGGAGGCAAGTCACGCTCCCACTCCGATGCGAATCCCACGTGCAGCGGACCAGCCGTGCCGTGATCATCTGCCTTTGGCGAAGCGTATTTAGAGTCGATACCCTGAGGCAGGTCACCGTGAAAGGTCTCAAGAGCTTTCAAGCGGCGCTGAGTGGGTTTCCAGGCATAGGCGTCGTCGCCAACGATGCGAGCCCATTCTTCATAATCGTCACGCGCACCAACACTGTAGACACCAAAGTTGATGGCGCTGGAGCCGCCCAAACCCAAGCCACGAGAATAATCGATCTCTCTGCCATTGCAGTCGGACTGGGGGCTGGTCTTGTATCCCCAGTTCATGTCCTTGTTCTGGAAAGTCAACCATCGCTGGCCGTCGACACGCAGATTGCGGTCCTCATTACGACCACCGGCTTCAAGGAGGAGGACTTTGGGTTTCTGGGAAGCCTTGGCGAGGTTGGCTGCGAGGGTACTACCGGCCGGGCCACCTAAACACAATGTCGCATCAGTACTCCGTACCGGACTTGACTTGATATACAAATGCGAATGGGTCAATCTTACTGCCAACGACGATAAAATCATAGGACTCCATGTTGGTTTCTTCAAAGTGGGACTATAGAACACACCACGAAAGGAGAAGATGCTACTGCGACATTATTATCCCCCGCAGCCGAAGATGGCCTTTATACACCCCGCCACGGATAGGGGGGCCTGTTTAGCTTCATTTTGTAGACCGGCATCTAGAGGAGCACGATGTTACCGAACAAGAAGACCGCTTCTTCTTCTGGTTCCCCATTTACTCCGTAGTCTGTCATGTGTGGGATCGTCGTGTGGAGCTATCAGGGAAGACATCCGGTTCCCCGTTAGGCGTTGTCGCGTTCACTAAACGGAAACGAGCTCCACTATGTCAGTTGGCGGTGGGATCGTCTGGCATTATTGGGCATCCGGAGCACTATTCTATGCATATGGTTAATGGTGAGTGTACATCACTAGTAGTTGTATCCCGGTACCGGGGAAGAGATGCTCACATTTCGACTAGGATTATGATCTCCAGAATCTGGAGCTGAATAAAATTCGACCAGGACCATATTCCCTCCCGAATACGAATACTTGTACGGAGTACATCTGTGCCGGAACTTGCGGGTCAGAATGGTCTAAAACTGTGGGGTTGGCATCCACTTTGTCATGTTATTGTCAACCATGGTGGGCCTTTTAACTGGCTGAGATCTGCCGCATAGCTTAGACTAAGGCCGTAGCTGTAGCGTATTGCTGAGTCCTGTGTCAGGAAAGAAATGTGCCAAGCGATACGGACTATCCTCGGCCCCCCTATTCGCATAGCAATGGTCCTTGCGTGACCGTTGATTCCCCTAGAAAGAAGTGCAGAACCAATTCCAACAAGGCGTATTCAACATCCCCTGGCTTATATTGCTTTTTTTTCTCCACCTGTTGTGGTGCTTGCCGTGACCATACTCCCAAGTACATCGGTCTCTCCATTGCTCCACATGGCGTCCTCTTATGCCGCGTCGGAGGGTGACCGATCAATCTCCGGCAGTTTGTTGATCAATTGCAGAATAGAGTTCTCAGAATGCAAATCCAGATGTACGTTTACTATTTTGGCTGTTTCGTACGTATGAAGGAGGCTCTGCAATTTTAGTATGGACTCCGGAGGTGTGTCTCGACTCGAACCTCCGAGTTATTATGTATGCTCCGTACTATCCCAGCCGGCAGGAACATTTTGGTTTAGTGAATCGTGCTGATCGTCGTCAGAGCCTGCAATAAGAAATAAGAAAAGATATGGAAAAAGCAAGCAGGACTTAAAAAAAAAAATTAAATAAGAATTAAATAGAAAAGGGAAGAGAAAAAAAGGGTGGCTCCATACTGCCGGTCACTATATCTATTCTGGAATACCGCCAGACGCCCAGACACTTACTGCATGGATGGAGCCCAAGGGACTTGACTTTTTCCATTCTCGCTCCTTCAATATTCGTCCAGGCTCTTTCCTGCTTAACAACTTGCGGTCACTGTCCGAACCATTGTCACCATGTCGCCCGGTGACGCTTCCGTTGAGGGTTTCATCCTCATGTCGCTCGGGTTGGTTTTTATTATCATCCGGGTAGTAGTGCGCTGGACCTCCGTTGGGCCGGCTAATTTCCAACTCGATGATTATTTGATGCCGCTGGCGGGGGTAAGCATTTCGGCAAATGTGCACGACTGATCTCACTAACGGACTTAGATTATCTTCGTTCTCGAAACCGTGGCCGCGCATTTGGTCCTCGCAAAGTTCAATGGCCTCACAAACAGCTACATGACGCCCGAGCAACGGGCTGCCGTCGTCCCGTACTCGGAGGAATACAATAGCCGTGTCTGGGGGTCCAAGATTCAAGTGATGGGATGGTCGTTTTATGCGATGATTCTGTGGCTGGTCAAGTTCAGTGTCGCCATCTTCTACTCACGCCTGACGTATGTCCATGCCGCTCGACTCGGAATGAGAGGAATGCTAAATCGAAATCAGGACTGGGCTGCAGCATCTGCCCACGCGAGTCCGTATCGCCTATGTTCTTTTAGGCGTGACCTACCTGGCTGCGGGCCTGTCCATTGTCTTGGGTTGCCAGCCCATCCATAAATACTGGCAGATTAATCCGGACCCTGGAAGTGAGTTGTCAACTCATGAAGAACAGGGAACCAGTGCTGACGACCGACCGCAGATATATGCCAGCCGACAAAGTCACTGCTATATGTGTTGGTGGTGGTGATTCTGAACGTGATCACAGACCTATACCTACTCTCCATTCCATTGCCGGTATGTCGATATCCCACCGTTTCCAAGAACATCATTGCTGACGGTCCAGCTCTTGTGGACGGTCAATATTGGCATACGTCGCAAGATCACGCTGATGGGCCTCTTCAGTGGTGCGGCTTTTGTGATTATGGCTTCCATCATCCGTGCTGTAGTTATCCTGACAGTAAGTCTCCTGTCTTCTCCGATGCGACGGATTATGCTAATCGATACTCTAGGCTGGACCTGACGGTGCTATCTCTGGCAGTCGATGGGCCTGCCGTGAAACCTTTGTGTCCATCATTGTATCGAACCTCCCCATCATTCAGCCGATTATCCGCCGAGCCTGCAACAAGATGGGACTGAGCGGCGTCTTCTTCAGTAACTCCGGCCGACCAACGAACTCGAATACGTACCCGCTCTCGAGCCGCGGCCTCCAGACGACGAACAAGGATAAGAAGAAGAACAACAGCCCTCCATACATCCCGGAAACCACGGCCTGGGGAAGCGACGAACATATTCTGGCCGTGGAAAGTGGCCACGGGCAATCCAAGGACATTACTGTCGTGTCGGAAACGGTTGTCCAGAGCGACCCCTGGAACGATCCGGGACCAGCCACAACACCACCGGACCACTGGGGCTCACCTCTGCGTCATCGTTGAGCACATTTCACTCTTTTCAAAATCTCTTCTGTAAGCTTGTATTATATATATATAATTTTCGAACATGTCGGGGACTTGAATGTATGTACATATAACGGGTATTGGGTATTGGGTATTGGGTATTGGGACATACGGAGATAAATGCATAATTCTCGGTGGCATTGTGGTGCATAAATCTACATGCATTTGTAATCCGGGGCATAAATTAACTATGCACAAATCTCCCCCGGATAAGCTTTGATAAGGGAACCCCTACCGATTGGCTGGCGCGGAAAGAAGATAGTCCGTTATCACGTGCGGTTGACGCACGAAGGAGCGGTGATTGTTGTTCTCTCTGTTCTCTACAGAGTACAGAGTACTACTATACTCTGTACACACTCACAATGGCTTTGGCAAAGTTGACGGTTGCTCTTGCACTCCTTGGAGAGGCGTCTGCTATTCAATGGCCTCTTTCCTTGCCAAAGATCCCCCAGATTCCAAATGCGGTGACCGAGCGGAAACTGGTTGACTCGGCCTCGCTTCAGGAACGGATCGATCCAGACAATCTGCTGGCCAGGGCCAAGGCGCTGTTTCAAGTTGCTGAATCTTCCGTGGATGAATATAACCATCCTACGCGGGTTATCGGAAGTGAGGGTAAGCATTGACTGCTCATCGTTGGTTGAGGATCAAGCTTATGGATCCGGTATAGGACACCGCGGAACACTTGACTATATCTACGAGACAATCCATGCCTTGGGTGACTATTACCACATCTCCAGACAGGACTTTCCGGCTGTTACTGGCAATGTCTATGAATCTCGCCTTGTCCTCGCCCACGATGTGCCCAAGTCCGCTCAACCCATGGGCTTGACGCCTCCGACCAAAGATCGTCAACCAGTGTACGGGTCTCTGGGCCTAGTCTCGAATTTCGGATGTGAGAAGTCAGATTTCCCCGACCTTACGAATAAGATTGCGTTCATCAGCCGTGGAACCTGCCCCTTCGGTACCAAGTCCGAGCTGGCGGGAAAGGCGGGTGCGGTCGCGGCGGTGGTCTACAATAATGAGGAGGGCCCGCTAAGTGGAACCCTGGGCACGCCAACTCCCAACCATGTGGCCACCTTTGGAATTTCCGATGAGGATGCTGCTCCATACCTCAAGCAGTTAAAACACGGTGGGGATGTCGACGGCATTGCCTATATGGACGCGGTCGTCAACACAATTACAACGACAAACATCATTGCCCAAACCACTGAGGGCGATTCGGAGAACTGTGTAATGCTGGGTGCCCACAGCGACAGCGTCGAGGCCGGCCCTGGAATCAACGACGACGGATCCGGGACTCTGAGTCTGCTGGAGGTTGCGACCCAGCTGACCAACTACCACGTCAACAACTGTGTTCGCTTCGCCTGGTGGGCGGGTGAGGAAGAGGGTCTCCTCGGCTCGGACTACTACGTCTCTGTCCTTCCTGCCGATGAGAACCGGAAGATCCGTCTGTTCATGGACTACGATATGATGGCTGGTCCAAACTTTGCCTACCAAATCTACAATGCTACTAATGCTGCGAACCCGACTGGATCGGAGGAACTACGAGAACTGTATATCGATTTCTACGAATCGAATGGGCTGGATTATATGTTCATTCCGTTCGATGGACGCAGTGACTATGACGCGTTCATCAAGAACGGTATTCCTGGCGGTGGCATTGCAACGGGGGCGGAAGGGATCAAGTCCAAGGATGAAGAGGAGATGTTTGGTGGACAAGCTGGAGTTGCATACGACTCGTGCTATCACCAACTTTGTGATGATGTGAGCAATGTCAACCTGACCGCCTGGGAATGGAGTACAAAGCTCATTTCTCATTCCGTGGCTACCTATGCATTGTCTTTTGACGGTTTCCCCGAACGGACGGAGGTTGAGGGCAAGACATTGCTGGGTGCGCCAACCAAATACCATGGACATTCGCTGCAGATGTGATTGTAGGACCGCAAGATGGCAGCGTTTTATTTTTTTTTTTTTAGCTACTCGATGAATATTATTACGAACTACAAGCTCATTGTTTAGAGCAAATCAGAAAGTAGCCGCTTCATTTCAGTAGGATTCATCTAGTTACTGATCATGAAACCCGGTCGAGGTCCAGCGTGTCATTAAAATGCCAAAAGACATACTATGTTATCAGCTCTACTTCCGTACAGAGAAAATAGCTTCAAATCTCTTGACCCAGCGAGTCTGGCTTCTCGTTCTGGTTCACATATGCACCACGAACCTTTCTCTGCCCGTTCATCAATTGACTGCGCTCCAGCCGGACGCATATTCCTGCCATCCCTTGAACCAATGATGCCGCGATTCGACGTCCATGGCTACGATAGAATCGCATCGTCAAGCTAGAATTTTCGCTCCGGGATGTAGAGGCCGATGAGATGCCAAGTTGTGCAAGAACGGTAAGGAGGATAGCATCTAATCGCGTTCGCTGTGATGTCTCTCCTTGCAAGGACCATGCATAGATCTTGTAGAACGACAAGATCCAATCTAGTAGAATTAGAGGGCTTCGACAATTGGGCGTCTGTCACCACTCACGCAAACATCTAGAATCAGGAGAGTCCGGCGAAGACTGATCCCAGTCATACAAACCATCTGGATCTGGCGATATTTGAAAGGCCCTCTCCACGTCATCCAAGCTGAACTCATGTAGGAAGAGGCTCTTTGCGGGATCTCTGACTCCGGTCTTCATATCGTCCAATATCATTGCTCGCGCCATATTGCTAACTGAGGTCTAACATCATACAGGCGACAATCATGTGTGATTTGCCTAGAATAAGCTCAAAACTGACAACTGCCAAGAACGGTCATCACTCGTCAACTATATATTAGGCTATTGTTTTTGTTTCTCTACAGTACTTTCGAAAGCGCCTGAATAGCCAAAGACGCTGTTCCACATACAGCAAATGCTAATTTCCCTTTATCGATCCTCAGAAAGAGAGGGCATATCTATGAAAGGAGGCCAGTTGGAGATATATGCTTACCCACCAACCTCCAATGTCGCACGTGGCTGTTATTGAAATATGGAGGCTTGACAAGGAGAGCCCTACATTTACGCAATTTGAGCTGAATCCAAAACGTGACTTTTTCTGACTAGGTCACCTGGATAATGCAGTCAATAATAATGGCTTTCTTGTAGCTGGCCAAGATCCTATGTTGTTCTGGTCAGAACCTTACTTCTTCAAACGCTATGAGCGCGAGCTCGCAACCTCAACATACCTTAATGATTGTGATGTGGTTATATTTTGTGACCGATCTGGATTACTTGGGTTGCCTCCTAGCGCAGACAGGATCAGAGACTGGTTGGGGTCTTTCGTGAACGGAACCAAGCTAGTTCGTGGATGTGGCCAAAAACCTATTTGGAATGATTAACCTGTTGAACAGTGACTTTCTTCTGTCGGATCTCTGAAACATAGACGGTTTGCTCTTGCATTTTTTTTTTTTTTTTTTTTTTTTTTTATCTAGTTGGGACATAAGTAGGCAGAGTAGATGAAGTTACAAAAAATCATATATCACTTCATTTGCTAAAGCTATATCTCGTATTTTATTTAAACCCACATCCGATCTTGTACCCCGTACCATCATCATACATCACAGGTCATTCCTGGCAGGAAGCGACAACGGTCCCTTCTTCACCATCATGGTCATAATTTCATAAAGAACGTCCGCAGCGGCCCTATCAAGGCAGGTCCCGTTATTTGACTGTCAATCTAAATTTGGATGCAGGATGAGACTTACATAGTCGACAGCTCAGCATTTGTATCGTACGCCGGAGAGACCTCGACGATGTCCGCGCCAATGAGGTTGATTCCGTCCAGGCCGCGGACAATAGTACGCAGCTCGCGTGTTGTCCAGCCGCCTGTCTCGGGGGTTCCGGTACCGGGAGCGACTGCAAAGTGTCAGTATATATCGTCTGTGTGGAGGTCACGGAGAATAACTCACAAGCAGGATCCAGAGTATCGATATCAATCGAAAGGTAAATCGGGTTCTCGGTACCAACGCGGTCCCTGATCTTCTTTATGATTCCCTCGATACCTGTTTAATCAATACCACTTTCTCTTTTCTATGTGGGCTATACATACCAATGGTATCGATTTCTCTTGCCTCAACAATCTCAAATCCACAGTATCCGTCATTCTCATAGTCCGACGGTCCCGACAGGGTCGTCCGAATACCGGCGTGGATGTTGGTATCGTTTCTCAACAAGCCTTCCATGGCCGCATGGTAAAAGTAAGTGCCGTGGTTAATCGAAGCAACTTCGCTAGGCGATCCGCCAAAAACCTTTGGCTTCCACGAGTCACTACCAGCATCGTTAGCTTCTTACCCTCGACTAGGAGCCAGTGTACTTACAGATGACTATCGAAGTGAATCACCGTAACCGGCCCGTAAGCCTTGTTAATACTCCGCAGCAAGGGTAGGGTGATTGTATGGTCGCCACCCATGGTGATAATGCGGGGGAGGGTCTTGCCCGCTCTTGAGAGACCGTTCTCATCAGCATTGGTGAAGGGCTTCCGCATGAGTAGATTGTTGTGGCCATATTCGATTTGCTGGATGGCCCAGCCGTTGTCATATCTGGTCATTCGTCAGCCCTTTGCTTCCTTCAATCCATGTCAAAATACCGGAATCATACGAAGTCACGGGAATGTCACCACAGTCCAGGATCCGGAGGTCACCGACGAATGGGTTCGCCTCAAGGGGAACATTATAGCCACCGCTACATCCGTCAGTATCTTATTAACGTTCTTCTAGAAAGACACTTACTAGAGGTTCAACCGACGGGAGCCCTGCCTAATCCCGCTGGGGCCGAATCTTGCACCGGGTCTGTATGAGGTGCCCGTGTCGAATGGGGCACCTAGTTGCTATTAGCATACAATCGTGCTATAAACAGATAGACTCAACATACCAATGAATGCAATATCATACTTCTCGTCTTCACTCGCGAGACAGGGGAAGTATGGCAAGCGGCCGAAGGTCGAGATACCGGAGAAGACAGAGTCGGCCTGTAATTAAACACGGTCAATCAATCAATCAATCAACTAAATGATAGGTGATTGCAGAATCATACCTGCGTCCCACCATCACCAGGAATGGTATTATACCACAACCCCTTATGAGGTCCGGCGAGAGGCTCCTGGCGATGGTCACCGTGGGCCGCTGCGACGGCAGCAAGGGCGAGAAGGGCTCTCTTTGAAATGAACATGGTGCTTTAGTTGAAGATGAGGACCATCTGAGCGACTGTAGCTGTACATGGCGATATTTATCATGGCCGGAGACCACATTGGATACTATACGGATACTCTGCTCTACAACGTACTCTGGAGTAGGTCAATCGTCCCACTTCCTCCAACTTCCTAAACCGGATGTTAAGAGTCGAAAGCTTGATGATCCATGCAGAATGACAAAAATCCATGCACGTCGCATATTATACAAAAAGAGAAGGTCGGGGAAGAAGAAAAACAGCTGATAAGGCGATGTCTATCAGTCCATATCAGGGTTATCTTATCGTGGTGACAGGGCGATCATCTTATCTCCGGCAACGGGCTTGGGGTAACGACGTCGAATGATAAGGCCTTTCGTTCAACTACTCGTTTGGGAAAGACCCTGGACACAAGATACTGTTGATACCTCGTATATTCATACTATCTACTGCATACCATCCAGCCGCTTAAACGCCTTATCCACCTCGACATTCCAATTACTCAAAGCAACAATCGCCCATTCCAGCATCCCCACCAGATACAACGCGATACATTGTCCCACCCACAGTCCCTGTAATCCCCATCCATGAAACGCCAGCCAGACTCCCAACGGCAACGCGCCGCAGTAGTAACTGACCAGGTTCACCAGCGCACCCACATGTTGCCGGCCCATTCCGCGAAGACTACCGCCGCAGCTTCCGTTGAGCCCGTCCGCTATCTGGAACAGGGCCACCAGCGGTAAGACTTCGGCAGTGAGACTGACCACCCGATCATCATCGTTGAACAACTTCGCGAAGTGGTTCCGGGTGCCCATCAGCACGGCCAACGCCACTCCCCCGAGTAACATACTGAGCCATGCCGCGGTATTCGCCGCTCGTGCTGCACCGGACGGACTGCGGAGGCCAAGAAGGTTGCCCACTCTTGCGGAGGTGGCTACCCCGACGCCAAAGGGTATCGTATTGAGGATCTGGTCTGCTGTCATGATTACGCTCTGTGCAGCCAGTGGGATCGTTCCCAGTCGTCCAGCTACTAAAGCGACTATCTCGAAGGCCCACCATTCACTCCCGACGTGGACAATTCCCAGAATCGCCAACCGGGCAAAGGTACCCAAATTCTGAAGGGCCTCGCGGGACCATCCGCCCCAGCATCCGGAACCGGCGATAAACCGTACATACAGGACGAGCAGGAAAAAAGAGAGCCAGTATGAAATACTGGTCGCCAGGGGAGCTCCGAGCAGTCCGATCTGGAAGGTATAGCAAAATATGTAGTTCAGAGCTGCGTTGATTGGCGATGTGATTAAGAGCACATAAGTTCCTGGCCGCATGATTCCTGGTTTCTGTCAGTGAGGCAAACAAGGAGTTGTTGAGCGCCATACCTTGTGCCTGGAGATATTTTTTCATCAACTCGAAAAAGATATATCCCAGCCCTCCAGGGATCAAACAAGTCAGAAACCTCGCGCTATCTCTAGACAGAGCCGGATCCTGTCCCAGAAAGAGAAATACCGGCTCTGAACAAGCCCATAGAATAGCAACCGGAACGTAAAACAGCCCCAGCACAAAAAATCCTCGCTGCAGCAATATGCCCAGGTCATGCGCATTCGAGCTGCCCGTGAAGCTCGAAGAAGCCAATGTATCCACAGCCGTCGTTCCACCGAGGGCAATCATCCAGGCCGTGATCATGGCGAACATAAACGAAAAAGCGCTGGTGGCAAGATTCTCCGGCGATGTGCGGCCAACAACTAGAACGGAGACGGTCTGAAGACTGTTTTGTAGCGTGTAGGCTAGAATAACCGGGATCGATCCCTTGAGCAGGATCCAGAATTCAGAGAGAATGAGACGACCCCGAGGAACGCTGTCATCTTCGCGGTAATTACTTCGGTTGTTGCAGCTTTCCTCGTCGAGCGGTTTCGGCAAAAGCGATGTATATTCCGTGAGCGGCTCTTCACTCGCGATGGAAGCGCTGTCACTGCGCTCAAGGGGAAGTCGGTCCATTGTCGAAGACGGGCAGCAGAAAGTTGCTTTGTTAGCGGGCTCTGGCCTGCAAAGTCCCCGGTATATAGAACTTCAAGTTGTGGCAGTATGCATTCTAATCTCGCTCGCTCCCAACTGTATGTATATCCAGCTGTAAGGAGTTAGTGAGGGTCTGAACTTGCATCTGTCCCAGAAAGGCAGGTAAGCGTAGAAAGGCTAATCCATCCTGCATCGAGTCAGCCCGCATAGTCCGGTGCTGTAATGCCTATTGGCATGTGCAGAAGGGCTTATCGACAGTTCTGAATGGCCGGCGACTTTTTCTTTCTCCTGCCCTCCGATCCACTCGAATTCTCGTTATCTACAAGTAAGCTCGATTGAGTATCATGAAGTGATTCCGTTTGTAACAAGAATGCACAATGAAATAACCAAGCTTGTGGTGGCGCTATTCATGCATCTTAGTTTATCTCTCCGGCCCACAGGCCCTGACTCCGTTCCGCGAGCACAACTCGGCGCAAAGAGATGGTAACTAGATGATGTTTACCCCGAGTTGGTAGTCCTGTTTCATGTCAGTGCTGCTCTTATCATCTGTATGTCGCGGCAAGCCTGTCTGTCACCTTGTAATGGCACTCTTTGTCGACATTACAGGAAAATCCCGGCTGGGGTAGGACAGGTTTGTCTCGTACTTCGGACAGTGTCTGATAAGATATTGAAAATTGTTCTCGAGATGAAAAAGACCAGAAGCGCACCAGGACAACAGAATGTCATTCTTAGAATCGCTCACCATACCGGGCTCGCTTCCCTAGAAATCACGGAGCTCCAGCCATGAAAGACCAGGCACCAAATAAGAAAGCAGATGTATCGTTGGGTCAGAATGGAGACATTGTCCATCCCCAGCCTACATCGGACCCTCTGGATCCATTGAATTGGTCCCGACACCAAAAGCACACCATTCTCGGCATCGTGATGCTCAAGTATGTCCGTCCTCCCGCTGCGGCAAAGGCAATTGTCCATATACCAACGAGTGCAAAACAGATATCTCCTTTTCACGTACATAACGACCACCACCGTTCCCTCGTTTCCTGAGATTCAGTCTGAGTTTGCCATCAATTACGCCCAGGTGAACTGGACCGTCGCCATTCCAGCGTTGGGCCTCTCAGTCGGACCGCTGTTCTGGTCTTCTCTCAGCGAGATATACGGTCGTCGAATTGTCTTCATCGTTGGAACGACTATTGCATTGGTATCGACCATTGGAGCGGCAGTGGCTGATAGGTATGACGGGTATATGGCTGCTCGGTTCTTCCAGGGATTTGGTACGAGTCCGGCGTCGACAGTTGGTATGGCAGTGGGTATGTTCAGCTCTTGATGCTTCGTCCTGAACGATCTGGTGCTAAGAATATTATTATTATTTAATCAAGTTTATTGTCCATACCGAGCCCTAGAGCTATGACAGACCATTATCCGTGGACTTGAGGCCGTTAGCTATTCTACAGTCTCTTATCCCTATAAGTTCCTGGGGCACTAGCCCCCTTCCATACTCTTTCTGATCCTTTTCCTCGCCCCAGACCGCCTGTTTGCGCAGGGCTTTCGAGCACAGTGCTCTCCTTGTGTTTCGTGCGGAATGGGTGCGGCCTAGGCTGACTCCAGCTTAGGCTACCCTTCCTGCTATCCTTCTCCTGTTCGAATTGCCTCCTCCAATGCTTCCAATCCCCATTCATCGTCCCTTTGGGCCCTTTCTGCCGTCCGCCGTA
>NW_019170502.1:12281-25026 GCF_001890805.1 Aspergillus glaucus CBS 516.65 | reverse complement strand
AGGGTGTCCATCTGCCAGGTTCTTGCTGAAATTGAGAACTAGTGTCCTGACGTCTCTGCCTAGGGAGGCCGCTCCTTCCAAACCCTTCTCTTCCCAATTGGCAATCTTCTGGCTGATCCCTGAGACAAGTTCAAGGACTTCATCACCTGTGGACTTGATCTGTGCTGTGCGCGACGTCACTGCAGCAGTGATATGGTTGTGGAGTTCGAGGCTCAGTTGGCTCTGGGGGGGGTCATGGGTGGGGGATGCCGGGGGGGTGTCCTGCGCTGGCAGTGGGCCCGTGTATTGGTTCTCAGGGGCTAGGCTAGGAAAGTGTTGAGCCTGCTGTGGTGTCTCTGGTCCTATCTGTACTGGTTGATGGGCGGGGTCGAGGGGAGGCACAGTCGGGGTCTCATGGGCCTCTGAGGCCTCGCGCATGATGGCGTCCGCCACTCCATTGGGCAGGTTGGGTCCTTTTTCCTTTCGCAGTTTAGTAGAGCGCAGGCGATAATGCGCCTGGGTAGCGGGGGCAATTCTTTTCTTGATGCCCGTGGTGCTCATTGTGTAAGCGTGTTTCAAACGTGTAATACCTCTGGTATGTTATAGATTTTGGCTAGCCAATCACATGACATCATCTACGGTGAGTGGATCCACGTGATTGCGACTAACCAAGAAAGGCAACCGAAAAGGAACGAGACATCGGAACGGAATTCTGCTCGATAAACATACAACGCCAGATGGGGATATCTATTAACACTCGACCATGTTGAGTCCTGTCACTCTTCGAATTTTTCCTTCTTGTTACGATTGCCTTTCGTGGTCGGATGACGGAGAATTGGCAGTGGCTGCTGGGGAATATGTCCACATCCTAGTTTGTGACCCTACAATAGTTTACCGAATCACGAACAGCCCTGAGACTAACGAGAATACAGACGCCACGAAGTGCCGCTGAGCGGCAGACAGCAAATGATACCGGAACGGCTGGAGGCCAATGGCATTTCTCCCGTTTCCGAACCAACCTTTTCACCGCCAGCGAATGGCCCGTGATCTATCCACAAGACCGTCAAACGTTCTCACTCGGGGCAGAACAGTCCAATAGTACAATTGTCGGCCTGAAATGGTCTCCTCCGGGACTTGGAAGACACCGACGGTGTGTCCTTAGCGTACTGACATCGAATTTGATGCTCTCGTTTTACGAACCAGTTGGTCTAGGGAAATGGACGCGGGTTGCAATTGTAAATGATGCCTTGAAGTCATATTTCGAACCTCTGGTCCAGGAGGAAGGCCCGAAACTACGCAAATCGACGATACGCAGCTTCTCATGGTGTCCACCCATCAAAGCCCCGCGTTCGGAGAAGCCCAGTACACCATACTCGGTACCAGATGCTGAAACGCGCTGGGGCGTGCAGTTGCTAGCAGCAACGAACGATGATAATGAGGTGATACTCCTACGGACGCAAAGATCTAAACCGGAACCCAACCCTACAAGTTCCTATGTGCTCAAGCTATTAAGTATTACTGCGCTAGGTGACCTGGCGGGTAACTATCCCATGATCCATCCTGGGTCTGTATTCTCTACGACGCTCAAGTCTCGAATCAAAGCTTCAAACCTCTCTTGTGGTCCATGGCTATTTCAAACGTCTGGGACGCAACAGAATACCTACTCTGTGGCTAGCAATGTGGCTGTCCTTTACGGCACGAAACTGAGGGTTGTGAAATTGGATGTGAAGTTGACGCATGAAAATGATACCACTAAATCAGATTCTCGTCACAAAACAAGCGCTAAAACTACGGAACTTACCGGACTTTCCGGGATATGCTATGATCGCCACTACACGGGCCCTTTCCAGTGGTTATATACTGTAGGTATCAAAACCATATTCTTGACCTTCCACTTACCATCCTCCAGGAAGCATCCCAAGAGGTACTGCTCGCTGCTGGTATTTTCGGCGGGCTTGCTGTCGTGTCTGTTTCCGCTGCTCGATACCTCACAGGCGATATTGAAAGCACCGAGATACAAACGCAAGAATGGCCATTCCATGAAAACACCGTTACCGGATTACAGACGGACGAATCGAGACACTGGGAACCGATTAGCGGTATGGCTATTGGCATGATATCTAGTTCTATGACTGACGATAATCAGGAATGTTCAGCACATCAAACGAAAGAGACCAACAGTCTGCGCTCTACCTAAGCACAATCGGAGGCTACGGAGCGGCGCAAGTATTCAACGGCCTTTCAGATCATACTCCCTTTTTTCTCCCGCCATGGAAAGCTGCAATTGACGACTACACCGACCAATTCGATATCGACCGCGATCTTGGCGGCATGGTCATCGGGAGGACCTGGGGTTTGGCATGTCACAACGACCATCTTGCAGTCGCTTTCACCGTGCATCCTAAGGATATGATCGAGTACCGCACTGCCGCAGAAGAGCGTACCACGGTTGTCTTTATCCCACTAGACAAACAGAGCGAGGAAGAAAGCGCAGTCGCCATTAGCCAGCTACCCGCAGACCAGACAGCAGAACTGCAGCGCGAAAAGCGTGAAGCTGTTCTAGGATACATACTACATGCCGATCAGAGACCCGACGGCTACAGTGCACTGTCCAAGAAGGTGATCTACGCTGCAGTGCGCTGTGTTATTCTCGACTGTAAAAACGAGGCACTTCTCGCCCGTGCCCGAGAATCATTGGAGTGGTTAGTGACACTCACGGGTCTAGATCTCCGTGATGAAATGTCCCGTTTGAGCGTCGTCGAACCGAAGTCCCATGAGACGTTAGAACCACCAGGCAAGGAAATCTTCGAGCAATGTGATATCTGCGACGCAAGTATTGCGTTAAACTCGGTGCAGGAGTCGCAATGCGCGAATGGCCATGTTTTCGGTATGTCGCGACAATCCCCTCACCCTCTTTACTTGCTTATGTAATAAACTAACTGCATCTTAGCTCGATGCACTTTGACATTCCTATCCATCCAGGAACCAGGAGTCTCGAAGTTCTGCTCTGATTGCGGAACTGAATATCTAGATGGCGATCTCCTCGGTTCCCACTATGATGAGGATGTTCGCTCGACGTGCCAGACGCTCTGTGATGCGTTCGATGTTTGTATTTACTGCGGTGGGAAATCTCGGCCATAGCGTGCTGCTTTTACGTTGGTGATACCACGATTGAATATGATTTGACTACACGCGGAATGCTTTCTTTTTCATAATAAACCTAGAAGCTTTCCAGCTACGGGATCCCACTCATCATCCCAACGACGCCCACTTTCCTGAAGCGCACCAGCACGAAGCTTCTCTAGTTTCGCCGAATCCCCAAAGAGATCCACGAGCTGTTCTACAAGCTCGCCCACGCTCCCGAATCCGCTCCCATTGACACCCTCCATCACTAGCTCCGGCCAGGCCTCGAAGCGGTTCCAGCCCACAACCGGCAACCCAGCTCCGAACATATCGACGACTTTCATAGGGAGGTCGACTCCACTGCTGCTCGTGTGTAGACTAACCCCCAGCGAAGCGGATGCGAGGAGTTTGGCGTAGTTTTCTGTACTCAGCCAGGCGGTGCGGATGCTGACTTTCTGGAGGTGTCCGGCTTTCTCGAGATCGGATATCTTCTTCAGGTACATTTCTTTTTGGGGACCTTTGCCGGTGATGATGGCGAGGATTGGAGGTAGTGATGGTTTAGTCGTAGTCGCCAACTTGGAGTATTCGCAGAGTGCATCGATGAGGAGTGAAAAGTCTTCGTCTGGAGTCCAGGATGTCGAACTAACCAGAACCCGGAAATCTTCGGTTCCTAAAGCAGACTTCGCAGAGGCTGTCTCCGGTAGAGAGTTGATGAATTCCTGCCGCACTTGCGTATCGGGGATGGGCTGTAGATGACTGGCCGGCCGATCGTGTAGAGGCAAGATGGGAGCTTCCAGGGCGAAATCCTTTTTCAAGACGGATGTCATAGCTTCCGTGACACAGAGATGTGCCGTGGCATAATTGCAAAATACCCTCTCAAACCATTTCGAAAACCGAACCACCGGATGAGAACCCCCTAGCTTCAGCGCGAGTATCGAGTATCCAAAGTTATGCCAATCCACGACCAGATGCGTGTGACGGAGGAAGCGGACGAGAGACGCAATCGCGAGTGTGGGAATCGACGGGGGGTTCTGAACAAGGAGCCACTTGGCCGGTTCGGTTCGGTATGCGAGGCATCTCCATAAGCTGAGGACCTGGAATATGACTTTCAACGGCGCGAAGAAGAGGAAGAGGAGCTTGTTGCTAGTTTGTAGGAATGCGGGGTGCGGAGGAATTGGGACGATGGTAATTCGTGGGCTAGAGGATATGTCGGGATGAAGTTCTGACTCTACATCCAATAATTAGCATGCTAATGGATTTAGGTTATGGAGCATAGATCCGGAGCTCACCATGATACCCAATGATATCGACTTGACCACCGTGTTTGGCAACGCTTAGCGCATGGTACTGCATACGTGGGCTGCGGCCAACGTCCCCCAGTACCAGGATCTGAATCCTTGTTTTGGGCTCGGGTGATGCATTTTGCTTCGAATCTGACGCTTGTCTGGGTTTGTATTGTGATGGGAGTAGGAGGATCAGGAACGTGGTCGCCGTGGACGCATAGAACGCGAGACTGATAAGGACCTCAATCATGTTGGGTATAATTCTAAGTCCAGCTTCACCACTCTGGGCTCTTGATCATGACTGAATTGCCAAAACTAACTATTTCGTTCCATAGAGACGTCCATTACTGTTATCGTGTCGGAGTTTGTATCAGTCTCCGCAGATCCCACGGTCCTCGACCTGTCGATCACGTGCCCCGCCCCCTGTTATCTCTTGACATGACCTCGAAACTCCTCCACGAGCGCTGTATTTTCTGCCACCAGTCTTAATTCGCAGTATCCTTTTAGAGATCAGTGCGGTCGTCTAGCAATTGCGATTCTTATCCCAAGCGTGTTCCCTTTAACGCTATGCCGTTTCTTTGGTCGCAATCGTCTGGTCGGTCGTCTGCATTGACCTGCTGAAGCTCCCCGACTATCCCCCGGTCTTGGCTGAACGCCTCCAGTCGACTTCTTTGACCACGTCGCCTCCTTTCCTTTCACGAAATTGACGCTTCGGATTGACCTGACATTGGTGCTAAGGCGCCGATTTCACGACTAAGGGACAATGTCAACGGGGACACCCGTGTCCAGTGCGGATGCCAATCCCCCCGCCTCCAGGGCAGGACATGGACACAGTCGCAGCCGTGGCCATTCGCGATCAACACGCTACTCGCAGGTCCCTAACCCTATTGCCGTGCCTTCGCCATTGCCTCCGGTTCAACCGCAGTCTCCGCAGCCCGTAGTTGGTACCGCATACTCCAACAGCCATGCTTCGCATCCATCATGGCATGGCCACCATCATTCCCGTTCACAAAGCTCCGTGCATTACGACCAGTGGACGCCTTCCCCGGTGACTACTGTATTTGAAGATCATCGAATGGAACCAAATCATGAGCCGGACACACCAGCTTTGTTAGTTGAGCCTGAAACGAGCAGGGGGTAAGTCAAACGTCTTGTTGAGCTGAACACAAGAGGATATGAATCGTCTAACAACTCGCAGTAATGAGATTTTGACAGGTTTCCTTATCGCCCTTCCTTGGATCGCTCTATCCTGGTTCTCTACGCAATACGCACAGTCAACGACACTCGAGTCACCAGTCGACGATGTTGATGAGATAACGGCCAGCGCATACTTGGAGGGAATTGGAAGCAAGGCCTGTGCTTTAACGGCTGGTATATTAGTGCTATTGGGGTGCGGTGAAGCAGCTCGGAAGGGTCAGGAATTGTCAATCGCCGCATTACCCAAGCTCAGCGGCAGCATTGCCAGCAGCGCATTCATACGAGCATGCTCCATTGGCCTACCAGTCTATGCAGGATTGGGAATTGGCGGATTCCTTGTCGCATTTGCGCTATCCCTCGCATTCGCATCCGGTATCCCAACGGTCGCTTCGAACAGCTTGCAAGAGCGGTTTGGACAGAAGAAGCTTACTATCGGTCTCCTGGCAATCGTAGTTCTCTTCAACTTGTTTGGAACGGGCTCGAGTCTGGATGAGCAGCCATTCATGGGCTATGTGGCTTTGCTTGTCGCTGTTTTCGTCATTCGCCCGCCATTTGCTGTCGATCTCCCGGGATCTACTTCCGAAATTACCCCCGATCCACTATCCCCAAGAAAGTCTTCTGAAGCGGGTTTACCATCGGACACTCTCTCGGACAATGCCCTGGTAAACCTGCTTTCCGGAGTATTACTGGCGCTGGCAACAGTGATCGTCTCCGGCATACCGTCTCCAGGAGGGATAGATCTGATTTACTTTGGACTTACCACAGGCGCGTTCGCTGTGTCTTTCTTATACTCGTCGTCCTCTGGCATACGGTCTCCGCAGAAGCTTGGGCATGCCGTCGGAGCAGGCGCCGCATCATTGTTCTGTTCGCCATCTTTCCAAAATGACCTCTTTACCGTCTACGTTTCGCGTTGTGTCATAGCTGCAGTGTCTGTTCTTACAGCTCGGTTCGATGATAGACACTTACGACTTGAGGCGCATTCGCACAATCACACCCACCATCACCACCATCATGGGCACTCGCATTCCCACAAGGAGCCTTCGAGGGTGACTAAAACAATTCTTCATTTTTGCGAGCCGTATCCTCTTTTGTACAGCATCCTCAAAGAACGCGACTCTCGTCGAATCTTCTACTTCATGACGTACGTGATACGCTCCCTAGTTGAACGCTAAGTGCTAATATGGGTCCAGTTTGAATTTCGGTTTCATGATGGTTCAGCTGTCTTACGGCTTTTTGACTGGGTCTCTGGGACTTCTGAGTGATAGCATCCACATGTTCTTCGATTGTCTTGCGCTTGTCGTTGGTCTCTGTGCCGCCGTCATGAGTAAATGGCCACCGAACTCGAGGTTTCCTTATGGATACGGAAAAGTGGACACTCTGTCCGGCTTTGCCAATGGTATCTTTCTCATGTAGGTTCTCCAATGTCACATTCCCTGTCACATTGCTAACAGTGTCGCAGGATCATCAGTATTGAGATCATCTACGAAGCAGTAGAACGATTGTCCTCTGGTAGTCAGATGCACCGAATCGGTGAACTTCTAGTGGTCAGTTTTGCTGGCCTTCTCGTCAACTTGGTCGGTATCATGGCGTTTGAGCACGGACACGCACATCATGGACATGACCACGGCCATGGACATTCTCACGGGAACGAGAACATGCATGGTATCTTCCTCCATATTCTCGCTGATACCCTTGGTTCAGTGGCCGTGGTGATATCGACCATTCTCGTGCATTACTCCGGCTGGGCAGGATACGATCCCATCGCGTCCTGTTTAATCGCCATATTAATCTTTGCGTCGGCGGTCCCTCTGGTTACTAGTACTGCCAAATCACTACTCCTTACCCTTCCGGCGGACGTGGAATACAACCTCCGTGATACCCTTGGTGGCGTTAGTGATCTACGGGGTGTCGTGGGGTACACTGTGCCCAAATTCTGGCTGGACGATACCAATGCTTCTGGCGATGACCACGGCCACCATCACCATGATCATGATCATGGACATAGTCATAGCCACAGTCACAGCCACAGCCATAGTCATGATCACGGTCACGATCATGGTCATGGTCATAGCCATAGCCATAGCCATCATAGCCATTGTGCCGATCACGACCACCACGACCACCACGACCACGACCATGACCACGACCATGACAGCCACAACCCGCACGTCTTAGGTGTGATTCACGTTATTGCATCACGAGGAGCAGATCTTGAAGATGTACGGCAACGGACTATTGACTTTCTACGAGAAAAGAACATGGACGTTACGGTTCAGGTTGAGCGGGAAGGAGATGGGCATTGCTGGTGCGGAGGAGGGAACAAAAATCCTTAGCGAGCTCTCTTAGTAACCTGCCTTATTTCCCATCAATCATTCGAAATGTACGATATATATTTTTATAAGAAATGATGCGTATATAGTGTTGACAACTTCATGCCGGCCCATGTAAATATCACCGGAATCTGCGATGCCGCTCCACATCCTGATTCTTGTTTTGTGATCACCTTTATACGTGTAAGAAGCATCCTGTATTCGATGATACGAAAGTGAAAAAATTATGTTGGTGGTTGGTATTATGGTTTAAAAAAAAGAAGGGGTAGAATTCTTGATCTGCCTGAAGCCGAAATGTACGGTAACTATCATTGGTACATACTGTCACGCTAAGCCTAATATGGAATGCCCCTAACTTGCTGACCAGCCCTATCTTCTTCCCCCTCTACATCCACCATCGTCTGTTATTTACTTCCTCTCCATTTCTCTTCTCATCTACTCTAAATTACTACTCTCCACGTTTCCACCTCGTTCGCCCTAGCCGATCAAACGAGAAAATGGACCTTATCTATATAGGTCTTTTCGCGCTACCTCTATTCGTCGCCATCAGAAGACGCATCAATCCCCTGTGGTGCCTCGAACGCTTTCTCCACCGATGGGGATTCCAGAACCTAGTTAAGCCCATACGAGCAATCAACAAATCATTCACCTCCGAGAAAACCAAGCAGAGAGAAAAAGAGCAGATCCGAGCATGGAGGCTAGTGGTACAGGAGTATGAAGAGATCTTGCAGCTTGAGCTGCACCTCCTTGATGAGAAGGAAGAGTTGGAAGAAAAAATGGAGCTTCCTGGTGGCTTGACCTCGGGTCAGGAAGCAGCGCTGGAGAAGGTAAACAAGGGTATTGGGGGAATCAGACCTAAGCTCTGGCAAAACGGGCAACAGTTTGTTGATTTACACATAGAATGTGAGGACCTGTGAAAATAACGCCGAAAATGATCACTTCTGAGGCCGTTTACGGCCGCATTTCCACCCATAACACTCAGCAGCAAGCCGCTGCTTTAACATCTCACCACATGCTTCACACCACTATTCTGCACCCGCAAAGCAATTGTTTAGTCACCAGCCTGCAGTAACTAATGATTGCACTCAACCTCAGTGAGCCTTCTCTCTGTTCCAAACTGATGACCAATGCAATGCTGAAAATGGCCTCCTCTTTAGCCAGATATAGCCCCCCTCTGTGACGGCTCAACGGCTCAACGCCAGACAAACAGCGCCAACATATCAAACGATGCCATACAAGCAATATGGGCAAACAAGGGCTTAAGCCGCACCACACAAATGTGTATAAAGACCGTTCATCGCCTAGATAGATTTCCTTTTCTTCTTCTTCCCCATATTCGATATTCTCGTCGATGGCTACAATAGTTTAGATAGGAACGTCGATTCATCATTATCTGCTATTCCGAGCCCGTGACAATAGCTTTCTTCTTGTAATATTATAGATGGTAGGTAAGAAAGAGAGAGATTATTAGCTTGTATGATAATCATTGACGCTGTGACGGGATAGGAACAGAGAAAAATACACACTAGTGACTAAGAATTTTTATGCAGGAAAATTGTGTAGACTTGGGTATAAATGTACCCTTGGGTATGGGTACAAGACCCGTACCCAAATGGGTACCCATGTGTAGAGCGGTACGGTCAGTTCTGCAGATAATCCGGCAGCGATGCTATCGGATCCGAGGATTGAGAGAGAAAGAGACTGCTATGAAGCTATATGGACAAATAGAGTTGTACTATGGAACAATCCGGTAATCATACAGGATCCTGATCGGTATGAAGAACCAGAATCAGGGAAGTCCACTATCTAAAGAGTGTGGTGTAGCTCGCGAGAGCGATCCAATAATAGTGGGTGATGGTAAATGCTGACGCCTCAGGCATATGCCAGGTTCAACACCATGTCCAGGTCTAGTCAGAATTATGTACATGAATATTTGCTCAAAAGCAGTTCAATGCCATCTGGTACTCAACGTCATCCAAAAATGCCAACCTGCAATACCCCTCATCACTCAGGCAGCCACTTGACACTCTTCTGCAATATTATGGCGTTTGACAACTGTACAAATCCTCAGCCGCAGCGGGCCTCTGCATCAAGAATCGAAATGATTGGTTGCCAATGGCCATTATAATCTCCAATGACACTATAACTCAGCTGAAATGGTCAGCTGAAATGGTTTATCAATTCCACTTATAACACTTTGTGGGCCCTCTGCAATGCGCAGCTGACGACAGCGTGGGAGGCGTAAATGTTATATAAACATTGAAACTTCCCTCTGATCATGGTCTCATCCAACTCACTCAAGTCTCCTTATTTCCAGTTTCCCTCCAAATCAACCAAAATGTCCTTCACCAAGACTTGTTACGATGTCCGCCTTGAAGTCTCAGACGGCTCAATCACTCTCTACGGCTCCGCTAAGAGGCAGGATGGTGAATGTAATGATACCAGCATCAACCTAGATAAATTCGTCATTTTCAATGATAATGGTAAGCTATCCTATCCCTAGATATCGTCTCAACTTCCCAAATGGATATCGCTAATTATACATCAGGCTCGTTCAGCCTCCGGGAATACGGTCGCGAGGTCGACGCATCCAGTCAATCTGCCTTTGACATCTATCTGAATCGCGAATTCAGTGGCACTTGGTTGATTGCCGTGTCGTCCAGGTCCGATCCAAACTTCGATGAACTACAGAAAATCAACTTAGATCACCATATTAAGAACGATAATGGATACCTTAAATGGGTTGTAAGTAATCCCAGCTATCTGTGGGATGGTATTGGGCCATACTAACTAATATTCAAAGTCTTGAAAGTTAAAGTTGGAGAATTAGACATTCGGCGTCTACAGTAAAGAATATAAATATGATGCTATTTTTATAAGAACTGCATGCTTCTTAAAACCAAGCTAGTCCGGGGCAATCTATATGTGACGGTCCCGAGCAATATGAGTATATTGGTAGATTATCTGACAAAATTCTAACATGAGGAGAGAAAAGGAAAGAGGCAGGCCTGCCGGCGACGAGCTATCTAATGTGTGCGAAGGGTTTAAGCGAGGCTCAGTGACTGTCCATGCTCAGTGAATGTCTATGCTCCGTGACATTACCCCCTCCTCCCGATGAAGGGCTGCCCTCAGTCCTTCGAAACTGGATAATCATCATCCCGGTGGTCATCCAGGAACTCCTCATCTTCTGCTGCGCGGAGCCAGTCAAGCAATCGACGGGGTGGCCCTGGTGCCTCTGGGTTCGCTGCATGGAAGACCTGCAGCTTTACCGGGCTGTTCTTGAAGTCTCAGGCAGGGTACCAGTTCAGGTCATCATCATAACTGATCCACTTCACCCAGTACTGCAGTTTTCGGTATCTCAGTCAGGAGGCAAGGATCTCCTCCACTTCCCATTCATCTTGGTTGTTGACAGTGATTGGCGGTGGTTTGTCTGCATGCTGGCCAGGAAGGGGTTCAGATGTGGAGGCCCTGCGGAGGTGCTCTGGATTGATAACTGGGTGGACCTTGATAGAGGCTGGCAGGTCAATGTGGAACGCATTTCCTTCCTTTGCAAGGATCTGGAAAGGGCCCACCCACTGATAGTCAAGCTTCTTGCTTGGATGGCCTGTGTTCCAGTTCTTTGTTGATATCATTATCATGTCATCTACATTGAAATCCACTTCCTGCCTTGAGCAATTTGCATTCCGCTGTTGGCGTGCCTGGGCAGTGTGGATTCATTCTTGCACCCAGTCCCATGTCTCTTGTAATTGTTGTAGTTGTTGCTGGGCATTTGCCTCTGTAACTGTTCCATTAAGGTTTGATATCCAGTCAAAAGATGTCCTGGGGGTGTAGCCACTGTCAATGAGGAAAGGAGAAGTCTCTGTGGACTCACCCACCAATAGTGCACCAGCAAAGTCTATCATGGGGAGCTTTTCTGACCAGTCATCCTGATAATGATTCACAAATGGGCGTAAGTGCTGTTCAATGATCTGGTTTGCATTCTCTGTCTGTCCATCTGTTTGTGGGTGGTCAGCAGTTGAGAGCTTCAGCTTCACACTGTCACAACCTAGCTTCTCTTCGTATCGTAACCTAAGGTTCTAGTTAGTTAAGTCTCAGTTGGGGCACTCACCTGAGTGTCCTTCGTCGTCGTCATTATATCGATAATGACCCTCCAGGTCTAAGTCATAATGCGCCGCGTGGTATCTCGCCCCAGTAAGGCTCCATAAAGAATGCGCTGCTTGGTATATCGCCCCAGCCAGGCTCTGTAAACAAGTAATCCAAATAAGGTGACGAAGTAGAGAAACAAGGCCAACTAAGTATGTATACTTAGCTGTTGGTTTTAGTGCTGATGAGTCTGAACTAGAAAGGTAACCAATGCTTTATTGATGAAGTCAATCATGAAGAACTCAACTAAGTACAGGAATGAGTGTCCTTATATATCCTTCACTTCCTACCATTTCATATACCATCTGTGGTAGGACCATGGTCACAATATACCATTCTGTATACCCTCTGTGGTAGGAGATATGGTAGTGTATACCATTCTGTATACCATTCATGGTCGACAGATGGTAGGAGATCATGTGACTTCTCCTTTGAATATCAGCTAGGATCCTTGTCCCCTTCTGCATTTCCATCATAATATATCATCCAATGATTCTGCCTTGACTCCCCGCATAGTCACGTGAGACTGATGTGGCTAGGTCTGTAACAGTCATGCAGTTGTCCACATAGCATTCTACATCATGGCTCCAACTTTCCCAGTAATAGCGTTCCTTCAGGAGCTGCTTGGTCTTTGTCTTCCCTGGGTGTGCAGTTGACAGCTGTTGGTGGATCTCATCCAGCAGTTTGACT
>NW_019170502.1:3854-10861 GCF_001890805.1 Aspergillus glaucus CBS 516.65 | reverse complement strand
CATATACTTCTCATAACACTCACTGCGCTATCTATAGACCTTCTCTCACAATCCTAATCGCTCTTTTTATCAGGATAGCCTCAGTGAGACGTTATTTCACTCCAACATGCCTCCAAAATGAACTATGCAGAACTCAAATGCAGAGCAAACAAACAACAGAGTCCCTGACAATCCACACATTACCAATACTACGGAACCCCCCCAAGTCAAGTGAACACAGGAGCGCGACCTGTGGAATGCCACCATACCAGAAATCAATGCAGCTATAGAAAGAGTGCAGGAAAAGGAAATTTGATGAATAAAACTACAAGAACTACAAGAAATTGAACAGCAATTGCACCAACAAGACCATATACCCTTTCATGAGATGATCAACGCACATCCATCTGAACCTTCCGCACCTGCATCCAAGATTGATTTCCCAACTTGACCAAGTACACCTTCAACCTCAGTTAGTGCATGAACTGAATCCATGCACTTCAAGAAACCTCCACCCAGCATCCAGAATGTCTCCACCTTCAACACTTCAGGCAACAAGGAACTCAAGACATTCATGAACAAATTGACAAATCACTTTGAGATGTATCATGACTATTTTGCACTCAATGAAAAAGGCAAGATAGCAACTGCAGCAGCATTCCTCAGCAATGACTTGATCAATCACTGGATGCATGAGAGGAAGAGCAATCCAGATGCTACTTGGGAAACTTTTCAAGCCTTCTGCCAAAGAGAAACTGCAGATCCATGTCTCCAATGATGCAATGCAGCACTAAACTACCATAGGGCAAACCAAAGAGAATATCAATCAGTAACTGAATTTGCCAATGTTCTGGACAGCCTGGAAGAGCAAGCAGGACTGAGTTACAAAGACCACCAATGAAAAGTACACCTGCTAGTATGATTGTACAAACCCATCTGCAGGTTAGCCCAACAAATGCAGGGTGAACCTGAAGAGTACCACAGTTATATCTCTTGGCTCTGCAGCATTGAAGACAACATCCCAGGCAGACCTCATGTACTCAACAGTGCCAAGAGAAACTGCTACAGCAGAAAATACCAAGAGAGAAAGAACACCAACTCCTCCACACCTCAAGATCGCCCAAGAAATCAATGGACAGGTGAAAAGCGCAAAAGAGATCCCAATGATGGACAAAAACCTCAATTTTGTTGGAAGTGCAAGAAAGGACCACACCCACCAAATGAATGCCACAGTGTGCCATGGAAAAAAGACTTTGGCAAGCCAAAAAACTAGATGGACCAGTACTGGGAGCTGCTACTGTACTGGGCATTGCCGCACTGCAGCCTGAACAGACTGAATGAAAACACCTGACATTCACTGTTTTGGTAGAGACACCCCAAGGACCAAAATCAGCATATTGCCTCCTAGACAGCAGAGCTGAAGCAAACTTCATACAACAGCATTGGGCCAAGCAACACCTCCCTGACATTGATAGCCCAGTGTGCCAAGTGAGGGCCATCAATGACACCACTGTCAAATCATATGGCTCATGAGAACTACACCTCACAATTGGCAATACACATATGGAACTTCAAGACCACATCAAGATAATGGAATCAGTCGACATGACTGAATATGACCTCATATTAGGCTACCCCTGGCTCAAACAGGTAGACCCAGATATACAATGGTCTGAGAAACATTGGTTCTACTGATCCTGCAGAGACAGACAGAACAACATCAGTGTCATCTCCCCACAGACCTGCGCCATGCTACTTGAACAGGGTGACTCAGTCTATATGATACAGCCCCATCATGAACAGAGAACAACATATATCAACACAGGATACTTGGCTGCTGCATCCATGGATGAAAAACCTGCAGACAAACCAGGAATACCACTGCAATATATTGATTATGTGCATGTCTTCTCAGAACATGAGGCAGGCATCCTTGCCTCCCATGGGGACCATGACCATGCAATTGAATTAGAACTGGATAAACCTCCTCCATTGAAACCAATATACCCCCTATCACAAAATGAGCTTGGAGTTGTATGGGAATACCTGCAGAAAGCCCTTGAGTTAGGCTGGATCTGACCTTCCACAAGTCCCGCAGGTGCCCTGATTCTCTTTGCACCCAAGAAGGATGGCAGTCTCCGCCTATGTGTGGATTACTGGGGTCTAAATTTGATCACCATCAAAAACTGCTATCCAATTCCTCTCATCAGTGAGATCATGGATCGCCTATCAGGTGCCAAAATCTTTACTCAGCTTGACCTGCGCGATGCATACCACCACATCAGAATCCACATGGGTGATGAATGGAAAACAGCCTTCCACACAAGATATGGACATTTTGAATACCAAGTCATGCCATTTGGCCTTGCCAATGCACTGGCAACTTTTCAATCTTACATACACTGAGCCCTCAGCGGCCTTCTTGACACATGTTGTATTGTATACCTTGATGACATCCTCATCTACTCCTGCACTGAGGAGGAGCACATTCAGCATGTGCACATGGTGTTAGAATGCCTGCAAAAGTACCAACTATACTGCAAATTGAGTAAGTGCGCATTCCATATGGATATTGTGAACTTCTTGGGTTTTGTGATTAGTCTGCAGGGCGTCTCAATGGAGTGTGAATGAGTTGATACCATCTTGGACTGGCCAGCCCCTGTGAGTGTGCATGACATCCTCATGTTGATTGATTGATTGATTGATTCAAGTTTATAGTCCATATCCAGCTCCTGGGGCTATGACAGACTGTCCGTGCCTGGACGGGGGTCTCCCCCCGTCCCTTTTGGTTTCACTACTTTATATTACATTCTCATACCTGTTCCTCGCCCCGAAAACCGGCCTTTCTGCCCGGGGCATTTGGGCGCAGGGCTGGGCCCCTAGCCCTCCTCGTCTTCTTCACTTGTTGGGCCGTATGGCCCCCCCCGTTACCCTTCTTCCCCGGTCCTTTCTTCCCCAGTCCCTTCTTCCCCTGTCCCTTCTTCTCCCGTTCCTTCTATCTCCAGTGCCTCCCATCCCCATTCATCTTGTCTCCGGGCTTCGTCCTGGGCTGCCCTGGGGGATCGGGCTCCCATGCCCGTGTCCCGTAGGAACTGTAGAATGGCTGGGGTAGCCCTGGGGTCCCCAAACAGTCTTACCTCTGGGTGCGCCTCCCCTGTGGCTGGCCCGGGTGCCCCGGCGTCCCGCAGGCTCCGGAGGAGAGTTCTCCGGGGCCCTGCATTCTTTCGGCATTCCAGGAGTAGATGATATACTGATTCCCTGGGTGCCCCGCAGCCTTGGCAGGCTTGTGATTCCCGGGCTTGTATCCTCTGGAGGTGGGGCCCAATGGCCGCGTGGCCTGTTTTGAGCTGATAGTACTGACTGGCTAGGGCTTTGGGGGCCCCTGCGGCCCTAGGGTCCAGCTTCCAGCCTTGTTGGGGCCTGTATTTCCTCTGGGTGATTGGTGCTCGCTTGGCCAAGGCCTCTTGGAGCCATTTCCCCCGCGCCTTGCTGGTGGCCTCTGTCTGGGCCCTCCGGAGGTGGGCTAGGGATATTTGGCCCTGGGGATCCTGCGGGGTCCTTGCTGCTGCGGCCTTTGCTGCCTGGTCTGCCTTCTCATTGCCCTCCACCCCACAGTGCCCGGGGACCCACTGGATAGCTACCACTTGGCCCCGGGCAATCAGTGCCTGGGCCAGGTTTGCTGCTTCTATTGCCGCAGCCTGCCCTGGGCTCGTTCTGGTGTGCCTTAGTCGGGCTATGGCTGCCTGGGAGTCTAGGAGGATAGTAACTGGGCCTCTTGTGGTGTGCCGTGTGGCGTGTTTTAGGGCATCCACCACTCCCATCAGCTCTGCATCAAAGACCTCTGCTCCCTTGCCCATGGGCTTCCCTTGGGTGTGCCATGGGCCGCATCCCTGGGTTTTCCAGGCTATACCTGCACCCACACGGCCATCATCCAATCTTGAGCCGTCAGACCAAAAGGTTCCCTCTGGGGGTATCCTTTGGGCATCCTCCTTGGCCTGGTCAGCTTGCGGGATTCTGATAGTCCCTGGGAATCCCCTGCCTTCGGGCTCTGCTTGCTCAAAGCCCCCAGAGGGGTCTATTGCCATGGTTTGGTTCACCTTCCATGCCAGATACTGTCCCAGGGGCCTCGGGGGGCGTCCCCCAGCCCATGCCCGATCATTAGTTGGTTGCTCCTCTGGCTGCGCATGGCAGTCTCCTTCCCGGAAAGTGATTGGGAGGATCCCCCGGGCTGGTTGGGTCTCTGGTAGGCCCATTAGTCGGACCGCATATGATCGTTGGCGGGCATCTAGTAGGCTGGATGCAGGTTCTAGGGCTGCCTCCCGTACTAGAGGGCCAATTGGGGTGGTCTTGAAAGCTCCTGTTATGGCCCGGGCCTGCTTGTTGACCAGGCCCTGGAGGCCCTGTTCCCGGTCCTTTTGTCCTCGCCACCAAAGTTCCGCTCCATATAGGGCTATGGCATGGACTACTGCCTTCTGGAGCCTCCATATGAGCCCGGGGGGTAGCCCCTGGCTCTTGCATAGTGCCCGGATTCTTGCCTCAGCCCTGGTGGCTTTCTGGAGTCTATCCTGATAGTGGGCCTTAAGGGTGAGCCCACTGTCCAAGAGTATCCCAAGCCAGCGTGTGGTTTCCAGGTTAAAATTCACTGAGTGACCCTGGATTGTGATTCCGGCTCTCCCAATCTGCTCCCTGAGCCGTCTTCCAGACTGGCGTGAGAATAGGGCTGCCTCAGTCTTATCACGGTCAAATTGGACCCCATTTTCTATCCCCCAGGCTATCGCTGCCTCCCCTGCGGCCTGAAGTTGGTTGCACACTTCTTGCACAGAGGTGGCCCGGGCTATGAGCCCTATATCATCTGCAAAGGATAGGGGGTAGATCCCAGGGGCTGCTTGCTCTATGGCGTCAAAGGCTCCCTGGATGTAGATTAGGAAGAGGATTGGTGACACTGGAGACCCCTGGGGGAGTCCTGAACTTATGGGCATGGTTGGCCCAGGATGGCCATCAATAACTAACTGGGCCTTTCTATCCGATAGGAAAGAGGCTACCCAGTTGGTCAAAGATCCATCTAGTCCCATGGACTCCAGCTGATTGACTAGTAGGGCTGCATTGACATGGTCAAAGGCCCCTTTTATATCCATGAATAGTGCTCCGGCCAGCTGCTTTGCTGCCCAGCCCTGGTGGACTTCCTCTATCAGGCAACCCACTGCATCTGGGGCACTTCTATGCCTGCGGGCACCCATCTGTCCCCAATGTAGGGTCTGCTTTTGCTCACAAAACTCTGCTATCTGGGTGGCCACTAGTTTCTCTACCACTTTTCCCAGGCCGTTGAGTAGGCTAATTACCCGGTAGGCTTTCACTAATGAGTAGTCTGTCTTGTTGGGCTTCCTGAGTAGTATGCCCTTAGCTATCTTCCAGCTTGGGGGATGGAAGCCCAGCCGTAGGCACTGGCGTGTTAGGGCTACTATCCGCAGGGAGTCCCATGTCCATAGAAGCCGGAGGGCCTGGAAGTTGAGCTGGTCCACTCCTGGGGCCTTTTGGATGGCTTGTGAGAATAGGGCTTGCCAGACTGTTGATTCTGTGGCCTCTATATGGGCATTCCCCAGCGGGGGGCAGCGCACTGGGCGATCACTTGGGGCCTGGGGGAAAGCTGCCTCTCTAATTAGGGCTTCTTTCTCCTCCATTGTTGTGGCGGCATGTGTGTCTCCAGGGGCTCGGTATAGGGTGGGTGTGGTTCCTTGGTCCTGGGGCTTGGTGTACTTTAGTGCTGACCAGCACCGGGCCGCTTCTTCTGGGGTAGGAGGGGTGCCCAGGTGATTCTCCTGGGTGACATCCTCATGTTCCTTGGCTTCATGAACTTCTACCGCTGGTTTATCCATGGATACTCTAGGATAGCCGCACCACTTAACGAAGCAACAAAAGGAAAACCCGCTCATACAGGGAAACAGAAGTTCAGGAAAGGAGAATTTTATGATGATCCCAACTTTGAGCTACCAGAAAATGCACTGTGTGCTTTCAATGACCTCAAGACCAAATTTGCATCTGCACCATTACTTGCACATTTTGATCCAAAGCACAAGATTGTCATTGAACCTGATGCATCTGACTTTGCCATGGCTGGAGTCTGCGCACAGCTGCATGATGACAGTGAATGGCATCCCATTGCCTTCTGGTCCAGAAAGTTCCAAGGCACAGAAATAAACTATGGTACACATGACAAAGAGCTTTTAGCCATTGTCAAATCATTCAAACACTGGAGGCACTACCTAGAGGGTAGTATGCATACAATCACTGTCTTGTCTGACCATGCCAACCTGTCTTATTTCATGATGACCACTGAACTAAACAGGCAGCAGGCAAGATGGGCAGAAAAGCTTGCTGCATTTGATTTCATCATCCAGCACCGCCCTGGGACAAAGAATCCTGCAGATGCACTGAGCCGTCATCCGGACTATGAGCCCAGAGAAGGTCAGAGCCTTGGTGCAGATGCACTGCTCTCAACACTTCAAAGAAAGTTCTGCCATAGCTCCTCTACAATCCCACAAGCAAGTGAAGAAATTTTTGAAAATGGACCTAAGATGGTCGCAATGCTCGTGCGCTGGGAACTAAGAACCACTCCCATTTGTGCACACAATACTTCCTGCACAGAAGAATGCAAAGCTGCAGATGAGAATCACACTGATGGCAATACAGGAATTCCAGATATCCTGGTGTCACAGCTCATGGTTAGGGCAGCCATGAGTACCAAGACAGTGTATAGTGCCGCACCTGCAGAGTCAATGGCAGATTTGATAAGAGTACTCCAGTCCAAGGACAAGGACACCTCATGCATTCTGTCAGAGTTGACCTCCAAGGAGCACACCGCACTGAGTGATTCGCCCTGGAGCAAGTCAGAAGATGGACTGCTCAGGTTCTGTTAGGATACAAAGCCGCATAGCAGACTTATGCATGTACATAACGCGCACGTGCGGTTAATAAGCACCCGCACATCACATGACCGCGACATAAAGTCTTAACCTCGCTGATGGCCGAGG
>NW_019170502.1:0-1544 GCF_001890805.1 Aspergillus glaucus CBS 516.65 | reverse complement strand
CCTCCATCCGCGCCAAACCGCGCCGAATGCAACTCTAATGGAGGCACCTCTGAATCATCATCTGCCTGACCAGCAGGTGAAGGAGTCTGAGAACACACTCCAGGAACCTGTATGACAACATGTCCAGTTGGTGCTGCAACATGATTGCCATGAATAGGCTTACATTTCATGTCCACCCTGACCTTCTTCACCATACCAATAACCCGCACCTTCGCGATGTCTGTGTTGTAATGATGAGCCTGGTGAGCCCAGTAGAGCAAATGGCAGACTTGTTCATTGCTCTTGCAAGGAGTCTGCAAAAAACATGTCAAACAGAACTCAAAAAAAAAAAAAAAAAAAAAAAAGCCACTCACCTCAACACAAGCCAAACCACCACCATGACCCTGTTCAATGCACCTGCGACACTTATCCACATGACTCTTGAATATGCAAACATGCAAGGGATCCACTGCCAGGTATCAGACGCATTGAGCACACCAATCTGCGACCATATCAGACCAAAACTCTGACTCTTCAGCATCAAGATGTTCAACCATGGCAGCCTCCTGCTCAGCTGCAACCTCCTCTGCTAGCTCTCTGACAAATTCCTCCATATCATTAATTTCCACGTCTCCATCCTCCTGTATATGCAAGTGATCAGGTCCTGCTGCACCTTCATCATCAGTAGAAGACTCATAGTCACTGTCAAAACAAAGAGACACATGTTCTGAAACCAATCCATACTTTCACAGAATTTGACCAGCATGGCAGATGGTCTTGAGCTCCTTTTGAGTAAAAGGGTAGTCATGTCAGGAAGCAGGAAAATGAACATGATCACAAGCATGCTGCACCATCCTGAGATTCCTACAGATGATATTAGCGCGCTAAATAGGAACCATTTGCAACAGAGATGTTGTTTTTTTTGAAATATGCAGATGCACATTTTATTATCCTTATGTACATGACAGGAGTTGGCACAGAAAAAAGAAGGAAAACAGTGCAACAAGCACACAAAAGCTCTGACACAACAAAGAACACCAACACAGTACTACTGCATCAAAACAACCCCAAATGAGTTGAAAATGTGCAAGCAAAGAGAAGGACATACAGATAATTGAACAAAGCAAAAAGAAATACTCTACAACTTACTGGCAAAAAGTTGTACTGGCATGAAGAAATGCAGCATTGCTATGAAAAGGAAAAAGCCAAGAGCCCTACACAACAAACATAAACATGCTCACCTCAGCACAATGCTATGCCCAATTCAGCAGTGTGATACAACAATAAATGCAAATGTGTGACCACACCAAATTACTATGGCAACTCACATAGACACACTACTTGCAATTTACAAGGTAACAGCCTCAGCGCAACAAATGACTATCAATCCTTTGTTTATACATGACTCTTGACTTCTTTATACACCGCAGTTGTCTACACGCTCAATGCATTCCCCCTTATTTGTTCAATGCTTTATTATACGCCACGAGGCCGTGGCTCTCGAGAAGAAAGAGGACCATGTTAGGATACAAAGCCGCATAGCGGACTTATGCATGTACATAACG
>NW_019170501.1:32502-49483 GCF_001890805.1 Aspergillus glaucus CBS 516.65 | reverse complement strand
AGTCAGGGACAAGAAACTTCCATGAATGGTTGCAGAGGTCTCACTTTTACCACACGATATGCCCCACGCACTAACCAACTCCACTTCAAAACTCTTCATGACTTTCCTCCTAACCCCCTCCTTTTTTTTCGCCTCCCACCTTCCTCCACAGAATGTGTGCGCCGCTGAACGCGGCCCCAATAATCATAGGCGGGCCCCTATGGGAGAGCCTTTGCCAGTATGTATGATAAAAATTAGCTTAGCTACTAGATAGGCGAGTCCGCTTCGCCCGTCGTATATTCCGCTCCGGGATCTTTGTGGGCACGTGACCAGCGCACGTGCCACTTTTCCGACGTAAAATAGCAACTACTACTACTACTACTACTACTGTAACCTGTATGTATAGTTATGTATCGGCCATGACACATAAATCAGGTATCAATAATCAGCTGGTGTGATGGCGGACCCACCTGAATGTGAGCTGGTACCTGTAATAATGAACAATAGTACTCCGTATTCAGCTCGCCCTGGTTCACAACTGACAACCCCGCTACCTGACTCCCATCAAGATAGATATTAGTCTGTTTAACATCTCCCTTTCCTGATATCTAAAACTCTGTGGCCGTTACCATGAATGTACCCAACACAGAGAAACAGACCAAAATCCTTGTCACCGGAGGCACTGGGCTTGTGGGTAGTGCTATTCAATGGGCTATACACAATGTTCCAGGTACTTTTGGGAAGGAACAAAATGAGGAGTGGGTGTTTCTCAGTAGCGCAGATGCTGATATAAGGTCAGGAAGACACCAAGTCACCAACTTCAGTGAACCTCCAATCTGACCAGTTTAGGAACTATGACGAGACAAAATCGATTTTTGGCAAATATAAGCCAGACAAGGTCATTCATCTTGCTGCCCGCGTGGGTGGTGTTTTTGAGAATACATTGCGAATGGCCGATTTTGTGCGCGATAACCTGTGTATTGACCAGAATGTGTTGCATGTTTGCCAAGAGTTGGGTGTAAGCTTTGACTTGGCTATGTATTAATGATAACCTACTAAACTAATACATTGCAGGTCGAAAAGGTGGTTTCTTGTCTCTCAACCTGCATCTTTCCGGACCGAACAACTTATCCAATCAGTGAAAAAATGTTGCATGATGGACCTCCACATCCATCAAACTATGGATATGCCTACGCAAAACGCATGCTGGACATCTCCAGTCAAGCATATCGGCAACAGTATGGCTGCAATTTCACATGTGTCATTCCTACGAACCTCTATGGACCCAATGACAACTTCAGTGAAGGCTGTCACTTCATTCCCGGGATCATTAAACGAGTGGCTCAGGCCAAGCAGAGCAAGGCCTCAGTGATGGTGGTTCCAGGAAGTGGACAGGCCCTGCGCCAATTTCTTTATTCCCGAGACCTGGCCCGAGTGTTGATATGGGCACTTCGGAATTACGATGAAGCAGAACCCTTCATTGTTTCTGTGGATCCCAATCAGGAGGTGTCAATCAAAGATGCCGTGGCAATGGTATCAGAGTCTAGCGGATTCGAAGGCGTTATACAATGGGATACAAGCGCAACAGATGGTCAGCTGAGAAAAACTGCAGACAATGCTAGAATGCGAGCTCTTCTTGGAAACTTCGAGTTCACAACCCTGGAGCAAGGTATGAACTTCTTTATTCCTGCCAGGCTAGTGCACCTACTGAGGAAAATATATAGGATTGAAAGAGACTCTGGCCTGGTACAGTGCAAACCAAGGACACGTCCGTGGCATGGACGTTTGAAAAGATATCCAATTTCCAAGAGGGTTACTATAAGCATTTTTCCATGGTACAGTGGGAGGCAAAAAGTTTTCGACCACCTGGATACTGCCAACTATGACCGCTCACAATCAACCAATGATGTTTAATTATTCTGCCAGTGCAAAACTCCGAATTCTAGTACTTTGTATACCAGTCATTAGCCTCTATGACAGCCTTGACGCGATTAGGCATAGTAGTAGATAATTTGTTTGAGAGCCTCAGGCTCCAATATGCCCCGCTCCTGATTGGCCCGCACTAGCGAGCCCACACACAACTGCCGGATAGAGGAGATCCACCCTCATCCATCTACACAGACACAGAATACAATAGTATCGTCGATGCCGTTCCTTGCCATAGCCTGATCCACAGGTTATGAGCCCGGCTGTTGGAGAATCCAGCTAAATCGCTAGATCTCTACTCTCATTTTCCCCACCAACGCGAGCCTTAAAGCGTAAGGACTTGTGAACCCCTCAGATTCCCTACTGAATTCGGAAGCGATCCACCAGAAAGGATTGACTGACTGAACGAACCAACAATATGGCATCCTCGGCAGCCAGTACCAGTGGATCTAGTGGAGCGACCGAAGGAGCCACGGCTATGGCCAACCTTCTCAACGACATACAAACCCAAGTTTCCATCATACCTGAATCACTGGATGGAAGACTACCTACAGGGACGAGATGATTTCTCAGTCTGGTGCTGCCGCGTGGAAAACGCACTTTGCCAATATGACCTACAATATCTCATGGACGAGAAATATCCAAGACCCACCACCAACGACGCGAAATACGCCTTGTGGAGGACGTACTCCTCGAAGAAGATACGATCCTGGATTTTCAGCGGTCTCCCAGACAATCTGGTTGAGGAACTCTCGTCGACAGGAGAACAATATGAGTATGCAGATGATATCATGAGCGCTATACGCAGTGTGGTGATGGGTACAGGCCATCGGCTGGCCCACGCTGTTTGGATTGATACTGTGTACATCCGCCGGGATGATTTTGCAACTGTTGAGGACTTTATCCATGCCCTGCGAAGACTAGTGGACCACTCCACTAAGGTGAAAATGTACATCGCTAAAGGGGGTGGTCGAAAACTTTTTGCATGGCAGTGTAGATAGAGTAGGACGTATCAGCGAAGATGGGAGCGAGGAATTATTTAAAAAAATAAAAATAAAATAAAAACATTACTATTATAGCTTGTTCTCCGTCCAGAATCTTGTGGACTTCTCATGAATCAATGCTATGTCAGCCTCCACCATCTCCTTTACCAAGTCCTTGAACGAAACTTCTGGTTGCCAACCAAGTCTTGTAGCAGCTTTCTCTGCAGAGCCACGCAAATAAGAAACCTCTGCTGGTCGGTAGAGGTCAGGGTCTACACGAACTCGAACCTGTCCAGTGCAAGCATCAACACCAATCTCTTCAACTTCACTCCCACTCCAACTGCATCCCTCAGATTAGCCTGGATTTTTTATTGCTTTGGGCTAGTCGGCTAGAGATACTCACTTCAGCTGAATCCCCACAATTTGAAATGCAGTCACCACAAAGTCTCTGACTGATCGTGTCTCCCCAGTTGCTAGAACATAGTCCTCAGGCGCATCCTGTTTCATCATGCTGTAGACACCTCGCATATAGTCCAGGGCATGGCCCCAGTCTCGCCGCGCGTTCAGGTTCCCAAGCATGATACAGCTTTTCAAACCCAGATGAATCTGAGCTACAGCAAAGGTGATTTTTCGGGTCACAAAGCCAAGGCCTGTTCAGAAAGTGAGTCAGTTTTGAGATTATTTGAACCTGATTCCTTGGGAGTGTCAAACCTCTCCTGGGAGACTCATGGTTGAATAAGATTCCATTCACAGCAAAGAGGCCGTGAGTGATGCGAGCGCTTGAAGTAATCCAGTAGGAAAAGGCTTTTGCCGCTGCATAGGGAGATACAGGGCAAAGAGGAGTTGATTCATCCTGATAGTCTTTCACTGTTTGGCCAAAAGTCTCGGATGAACATGCCTTTTGGTTTGTTAGCAGTTTGCATATAAGTCAAATAACTTATGATGCAGCTCACATTATAAAACTTGGTCTTTTTTTCCAAACCCAAGGTTAGGATTGTCTGTATGAGTCGAAGTGTCCCCAGTGCATTGACATCACATGTATAGAGTTGAAGTTTGAAAGAGGTTCCGACATGGCTCTGAGCTGCGAGATGGTATACCTCATCATAGCTGTGTTCCCTGAAAAGACTTAGGAGGAAGTAAGGGTCCATGATATCTCCGGAATGTAGTATAAGTTTGTTTGCTAGAATTCCACATTAACACTAGGCCTGCCCTCCAAAATGACCAGACATACAATATTTCTCTGCTGTAGCCAGCGCATGAGATACAGCTACTGGTATGTAGTCACTGGTCGTGCGATTTCGGAGTATCCCATGGACTGTATATCCATTCTGGAGCAGAATTTCACAAAGGTAGGAGCCATCTTGGCCACCAACGCCTGTTACTAGTGCTTTTCGTCTGTTCATGATATCATAGTCTTATTCTGAATAGAAACTAGATGAGCGTGTTGGGAGGATATCAGGACAAATGCATCTATAAATTTTTAAATACACAAAATTGATTGTATGTTGGACTTATCTTAAATACACTAATTTTCTCACTGGTTGCGGCATGGAAGAGCAACGCATAGCCCCGTTTTAGTCCAGCTGAAGGAAAAAAAAACATCCCGCCAACATCCAAGTTCATCTCAGCCGCAGCTGAAAACTGGCCACATTGACATTGCATGCGGGGTGTTAGCTGTTCATACCGCCGCCAAAGGCGTAGCTGAAATGGTTGACTGGTCGTATGTACTAACTTGAGTTAGTTAACTAACTAACGCGGTACCTTTTCCTGTAGACAGATTCCTTTTCTTCTTTTCTTCTTTTCTCTCCAGATTCGATATTCTCGTCGATGGCTACAATAGTCTAGATAGGAATTCAGTTCGTTAGTATCTACTATTCCGAGCCCGTGACATGCGATACACCACCACCACAGGGTCTCAGTGCCTCCATGGTGGTTTATAGGGGCTGATTTTGGCGTTCCAGGCGCCAAGATACCCTTTTTACCCGCAGTCCCAAAATTCCAGGGCGAGAACTTTTACAAGAACAAGGCGATTGTTGAAGAGGTCAAGAAACTTGCTTCTCAGAAAGGCTGCACTGTCCGCACTTAAGTGTAAATATTAATTATATCAATGAGATCATCCCGACACCAGATTAGATGTTATGATTCGATCCTGTGAGGTATTATGGCAGAGAATATATTGTATCCCGGACGCATAATAATCGGATCCCGCTGCCCCGCATCCGACCGGACAAAATCCTGTTTCTCATGTCAACCTCTACCATCCAATAGAACAAGAAATACAGCATAAATAATAGACAATATGCCAGACTTCAAATACCCCATGTCCAAAATCCTTTCTCAGGGCCCGCTGGTACATGTAATCCTAATTGCCCATAACAAAACCCATCTGACGCAGACAGAACGCTGAAGAGGCCAAATGGAAACGCCTAGTCAAAACAACATATCTAGATCCCAACGGCGTCCAACGCTCTTGGGAATCTGGAGAGTATCAAAAACGACCTGCAGGTATTAATTCAATCATCGGGGCTAGCGTGGTGACCATCTTTCCCAAGAGTACGGGTCCGGAACTTCTGCTGTTGAAGCACTACTGACCTTCCATTGACAAGATAGTCATTGGGCTTCCCGGAGGTATGATTGATGCTGGGGAAAGTCCGGAGCAAGCTGCCATGCGAGAGTTGAAGGAGGAAACAGGGTATGTGGGTGTAGTTGCAGAGAGTAAAGGGAATATTCTGTTCAATTGTAAGTCCTGATCCCATTCACTGTTCTGATAAAAAGATACACAGCTCTGACTGAGCATCACAGCACCCTCATTCTGTAACAATAAATTCAAGTACATCTACGTAGACGTGGATTTGTCACTTCCAGAGAACCAGGAGCCTCAACCGGAGTTGGAAGAAGATGAGTTTATTGAGACTTTTACTACTCCCGTGGCGTCTCTCTTTTCGGACTTGAAAAGACTTGAGAGTGAAGGATATACAGTAGAGACACGGGTAGTTGCTATTGCAGAGGGTCTTGAGATAGCTAGGAGATGGAGCTTGTGATGATTTGGCCTCCAACTCTATGTGAATTGTATGGTGTCATGACCAGGGATGTGTGACGGGCTAGGCCCGAAAGGCACCTCGAATCATAGATGATTCTCGATTGAAGCTATTCAGAGAAGTCCGCCGAGAGTCAGGTAACCCGTGGGTCACCTGATCATGAGAACACATGAGTTCACCACTGCCAAACGAACGATCCTTTCCTCTTCAACGAGTTCTTTTGTACGTATCTATATATTAGATAGTAAGGCTTCGGCCCATTACATTAGAACTCGTTCAATAACTACTATTCATCTTATCAGACAATGGATTGAACATCAGACACATTGGACACCTCGGACACAACAGAATTATCAGAACAATTGAACACATTGGACACATTGTGTGACGGTCTCGAGCAATATGAATCTATTGGTAGGCTATCTGACGAAATTCTAACATGAGGAGGGAAAGGAAAAAGGCAGGCCTGCCGGCGGCGAGCTATTTAGTGTGTGCGAGGGGCTTAAGCGATGCTCAGTGAATGTTCTACGCCAACCAGGTCAAAGTAATCAAACATGCTATACATCTCGCGAGCGTCCGTGCTCCATGACATTACCCCCTCCCGATGAAGGGCTGTCCTCAGTCCTTAGGAACTGGATAATCATTGTCTGGGTGGTCATCCAGGAACTCCTCATCTTCTGCTGCGCGGAGCCATTCAAGCAATCAACAGGGTGGTCCCGGCGCCTTTGGATTCGCTGCATGGAAAATCTGCAGCTTTGCCGGACTGTTCTTGAAGACTTGGGCAGGGTACCAGTTCAGGTCATTGTCATAACCAATCCACTTCGCTCGGTACTGTAGTTTCTGGTATCTTAGATGGGAGGCAAGAATCTCCTCCACTTCCCATTCGTCTTGGTCATTGACAGTGATTGGTGGTGGTGCTTCTGTGTGCTGGCCAGGAAGGGGTTCAGAAGTGGAGGCCCTGTGGAGGTGCTGTGGGTTGATGACTGGGTGGACCTTGATAGAGGCTGGCAGGTTGATGTGGAATGTGTTTCCTTCCTTGGAAGGGATCTGGAAAGGGCCTGCCCACTGATAGTCAAGCTTCTTGCTTGGACGGCCTGTGTTCCAGTTCTTTGTTGATACCATTATCATATCACCTATATCAAAATCCACCTCCCATCTTGAACAGTTCACATTCTACTGTTGGTGTCACGGGCCCGGAATAGAAGATAATATTGAACGGAGTTCTTAACTAAACTATTGTAGCCATCGACGAAAATATCAAATCTGGGGAGGAAAGAGAAGAGGAAATCTATCTACAGGAAACGGAGGTTTTATAGGCGTTTGTTTGACATCACCACTGTCTCGTCTAGCATGTTGGTGCCGTTTGTCGGTGTCAGTCATTGACGCAGCACTGAGCCGTTGATGCAGTGTCAAGCCATCACAGTTGGTGTGCGGCGTACCTGGGCAGTGCTGATTCATTCTTGCACCCAGTCCCATGTCTCTTGTAATTGTTGTAGCCATTGCTGAGCATTCACCTCTGTTACTGTTCTGTTAAGATTCAATGTTCAGTTGAAAGAAGTCCTGGGGGTGTAACTGCTGTTGATGAGAAAGGAGAAGTCTCAGTGGACTCACCCACTAATAGCGCGCCAATGAAGTCCATCATAGGGAGCTTTTCTGACCAGTTATCCTGGTGGTAATTCATGAATGGGCGTACCGGCGTAGGCGCTGTTCAATTATTTGGTTTGCATTCTCTGTCTGTCCATCTGTCTGCAGGTGGTCTGCAGTTGAGAGCTTCAGTTTCACACACAGCACGTTGCACATTGCTTTCCAAACCTCTGAGATGAATTGGCCTCCTCAGTCAGAGACTATAGTGTCTGGGGGACCCTTCCATTGATAAACATGCGCAATGAACAGCTTTGCCATGTCCTTCGCTCGGCCAGTGGTTTTGTAACAGGGCAGTGAGATGTACTGTTTACTGAAGCAGTCCACAATCACAAAGATGCTGTTGTATCCTTTCTTATCCCTTGGGAGGGAGCAGAAGTCCATTGACAGGTGCTGTCAGGGTTGATCTGGAGCTGGCAGTGACTTAAGGAGTCCTGGGGGCCTATCATGTCAAGTGTTGGTCCTCTTGCATGTCATGCAGTTATCCACGTAGTGTTCCACATCACAGCCCCAACCTTCCCAGTAATAGCGTTCCTTCAGGAGCTGCTTGGTATTTGTCTTCCCTGGGTGTGCAATTGACGGCTGTTGATGAATCTCATCCAACAGTCTGACTCACAGGTCATCCCAGTCAGGCACATACAAACAGTCCTGGTGGAGGAGCAGTCCTCTCTCATTGATCCATGGTAGTTCCAGTTCCCCTCTTTCTTGCTGTTGCTCTCAGTACCATCTGCAGTTTGCTTGGCAGATGCAGTCAATGAGGTGGAGTTGAGAATCCATCACCTTCAGTTCTACATCTGGTGTTGTGACGGCCCAACGCCGCACTGACGCCGATATAGACAAATGACATCAACATGCCAAACAACGCCAACCGTGCAATGAAGACAAATGGAACATTAGCGAGATCACACAAACGCCTATAAGACCCCTTCGTCTTCTAGATAGATTTCCTCTTTCTTCTTCTCCCCAGATTCGATATTCTCGTCGATGGCTACAATAGTCTAGATAGGAATTCAGTTCGTTATTATCTTCTATTCCGAGCCCGTGACAGGTGTCTCATCTCCTTCTCCATCTGATGGCTTGCTCTGTGTCTGTGTTTGAGCAAGCTCCTTAAGGATTTGAGTCTCCAGGTGCTGATGACGCAACAAGATCCGATTGCAGTGGTCCTTTTGTACCTCTTTGTCTTGCTCCTGATGTGTCAGGGTATCTGCACAGATGCTTGTCTTTCCTGTCTGGTATTTGATGAGGAAGTGGAATCTTGACAGGAACTCTGCCCAGCGGGCTTGTCAAGCATTGAGCTGTTTAGTCATCATAAAGTATTGTAGAGCCTGATGGTCTGAAAAGATGAGGAATTGGTCATTCCTCTGTAGTCCTTCCAGTTCAGGCCTCCACTCATTCAGTGCCACAATGATAGCAAGTAGTTCTTTGTCATGAATTTTGTAGTTCTGCTCTGCAGGAGTCATTGACTGTGAAAGGTATCCCACTGGGTGCCATAGTCCATCCTCTGGGCTCAGCTGTGATAGGATTGCTGCTACCACATTGTCAGAGGCATCTTTCTCCAGCTGTGTTAGTAGCTCTGGACAGTAGTATGTCAGCACTGGGACAGTTGCAAGGTTCTGCTTTAGCTGCTGGAAGGACTCCTCACATTCTGGGGTCCAGCAGAATGGGGTCTCCTTCTTTGTTAGTTGGTTCAGAGGCTTCACAATATGACTATATCCATAAATAAACCGTCAGTAAAAATTGCAGAATCTTAAGAAGGATTGTACTCTTTTCACAGTGTTTGGCCGGCCCCACTGGAGTATCGCTGCCACTTTATCATGATCCACCTCTATCCCATCTGTGGTGACGATGAACCCGAGATACATAGTCCTGGTAGCATGGAACTAACACTTGTGGAGACTGGCTTGTAGACCTGTAGCTCATACTCGAGTGAGGACTGTCTTCACATGCAGCTCATGCTCTGCCTCATTTGCACTGTAGATGAGGTCGTCCACAAATGCAGTGACATATTCATCCAGCATGTCCATGAATATATCATTCACTAGTCGTTGAAAAGTAGCCGGTCCATTGATCAGTCAATTTGTAGCCATTGGCGCGTGGTTTGATCCCAGCAAGCCGCTCGCGAAGGGTGGTTTCACGTACTTCAAATACATTAGCAGCTTTCAAAATTGACTTAAATTTTTTCTCATTCCTTGCAGCAATAGCCATTTGTATGCGAGATTCTTTAGAGACATTTTGTATAGAAATGGTGGAAATATAGCGCGTTGAAGTTGGTTGATTTGAATGTTTGGTAGTTGCGGCGAAAATCCGCGGCTCGGTCGTGTCTGTGGTTCGCCCGTGAATTACGTTATCGGCGCACAGGACATTGTCGACATTATTAACACGTTGATTGACAAGTTTGGCGGAAGTGGCAAGGTTGACGCCAAGGGCAGGATGGACTGTGACGGGACTGTCAAGCAACAGGACGTTGAGCGGGGTCTTTATTAGAAGGGAGGGGGTCTTGTAACGTGCTGCCGGGAATCGCAGCTTAGCGAGAATTACGTGGGTCGTTCGAATGCTTGAACTAATAGCCCTAATCCTAAATAGACAATTTAACACACCTGACGACTACAAAAGACAAATAGAACAAGATTTAAATTGATTCTCGTTCGATATTCTTCTTTTTTGATATGTTGTGAAATGTCCAAAGGAGGTATTTATAAAACAGAAAAGTAGGCCCAATCAAAATACCCAACCCAGCAGTTTATATTCGTGTTCACATCGTCAAGATGATTCGTGATCATGAGTCATGACTTTGTCTGACGGTTTGTTTTCATTTTCTTTTCGGTCTTGGTATAAAGATGGGACGTCGAATCCGGATCTCAGATCAGATCGAGAGAAAAAAGATCTCAAGCTCAACTTGTTAAAAAGGAAAAAGAGGGAAAGAGAAAACAAAGCCCAACCCGCATGAGTAAAGGTGAAAAAGAAAGGAAATTAATACTCCGCATCCGAAGGACCAATGTTGAGGATCATGTTGGTGCTCTGGGGACAACCATGAGTAGCATGGTTGTCGGACGGGACCAGATAAGCCGCGCTACACTGGGTGTCACCGGGCTTGCAGGTGGCGTTCTCGCATTGGTCACTGTTCGAGGTGACATCGAAACCGACTTCGCTGAAGAGCGAACCAGTGCCCATGTCGATGCAGGAGAGGTCCCAGAAGATCTTTGGCTCGGCAAGGGTGTATTCATACTGCAGAACGTCGTTTTGGTTGGGGTCGGTGGAGATCTTGATGCTGATGCCACCGCCATTGGGGTTGATGCGCCAGTCTTCCGAGTAGGTCTCGCCTTGAGGCACGGTGATCATCTTGTTGGCGTCTTCGCCGACGGACCACAGGTACAGGTCCTGGTTGATGTTGTTGTAGATGGTCACACCGCCACCAGTGTTGCCTGATGGTGCTACGCCGCGGACGTTGTGGGGTAGGGCAGTGGTCATGCCGGCCAGAGTGGCTGCGGCAGTCAGGAGCTGAGTGAAGATCATTTTGTTTGTCAAAGGGAATGTAGTTGTTGTAGTAGGAAAAGGAATGCAATCTCGATCTCTATCAAAAAGAGAGAGTGGTATAGGATGAAGGAATGTCTGATCTGATCTGATCTGGTTTGATAGAAGTATCAAAGAAAAAAGCGCAAGACGATCCCTTTTTATAAGTTCTCATAACCCTTCCTCCAACTCCAACTACGGCCAGTAGAGACACGCAAGGTCAAAAAAAAAAAAAAAAAAAAAAAAAAAAAAAATGGCAGGCAGACTTTCAAACCATCGTGAAGCACATCGGCAAATGCCACAAATCAGCTGGCATCAACATAACGAAAAAAATTGGCCCAGTATCGATCCACTGGATTCTGGATGGTTGTTCCAGAATGCGAACGATCGTGTTTGTCCCGAGTGATCCGACTCGTATGGATATCCTTTCTTGTTGGATCAGTGGATATTTGACACCGCGCGGTACATGTAACACTGCTGGCGTCTATAGGTAAAACCTCCCATCAGGCACACTCATCCGATTCGCCAATGAATCACACACAAATCACAAATCACTTTGTTCCTGTTCCTGTCATTAGAAAGGAAACCCTTTTTTCCAACATGATTCGTTGCCAGAACACCGAGGAAGTGGATTGCGCCGCACTTTGCAGTTTAGGGTTGTCCTATCAGCTTATCGATAACGGTCTTTTGGTCTCCACATACCTACTTTAAACCCAATGGAACCCATCATCTGGATCGCATAAAAAATTGATTTTTTTTTCCTTTTTCTTGGGCTTCTTTCAACATGACCTTTCATGGTTCTAAGGACATTATTAATAAACTCTGTCCAATCTAATAAGTTGGAGAGAAAAATATGTGTTGTCTGTGGTTCGGACATTTCTGTCCCTGGATGTGGTATAAAGTGAGTCACGGCAAATTACTTGAAACAACTGGGCACAAGAGAATTATAACCAATGGTTATTTGGTTTGCAAATGTGGACTTGTACATGTACCTGCGCGCCGCGTCTTCCCCCGGTGGTGGTGTGGTGGCGATTTTGGCTCTTGGCTTGTTCCATTATCCTAATTGCATAATTGATTGCTTTATCCGTCAGATCCGCATGAGATGTATGCCTTAGAAGGGTGTGAAATAGCCGAAGTTTCTGCTTGGCATAATAGCCATTAACTGCGATGAGCATCTCTTCCATGACCATAGTGTTTGGCTGAAAAATCAAGACCTCCTTAAGAATATTGAGGCCTTTTATTCACGAGGGTATGGAATCTTTATACATCGCTCAATGCAGCTGCTACGGCGCGCTCTGAGAGAGGCACTTGTTCCATAACCCAAGAAATAAAAAGAAGATGGTGATAGTCAAGTGAAATAATGCCTACTTATGCCAGATGATTTTTTAAAATACTTTTCGTCCGGGGGGAAGTGATGTATCGCAACATAGTTTGGGTTTCCGAACTAGAAAAGTATTCGAGTTGGCGGGTATACAGAAGTCCATATCATAATCCATTGCATTTGTGGCCCTAAAGCACTAAATTAAGGTATGTTTATTTCCAAACCTGCTACCATCTGGACTCTCTCTTCTTCAGTTTTGCAACTCCGGCTTTCATTACCGACATAGCCTCCTTGTCTTCTGACTTCTGTGCTTGATCGAGCATATCATCAATAAGTAACGGAAGGTTGCTTTCTCCCAAAAAAAGGCTCTAGGGCATATGTGACGGTCATGTGATGGTCAACGACCAACGGCCAACGGTGATAGCTAATGACCAACTGCTGATAATGACAAACACTGTGAACGGGTCAAACGAGCCTCCGTCACACGTGATCCCACAATGAGTAGATTTTCTCCTTCCATGGCGTTGATGACTTCTTCTTCTTCCTCTCCAGATTCGATATTCTCGTCGATGGCTACAATAGTTTAGATAGAAATTCAGTTCGTTAGTATCTATTATTCCGAGCCCGTGACACCCGGTTAATACGATGTTGTTATTGACCACTACAGTTATAGACATGTAGAGCAGGTAGTGAAAACTGCCCAATCATTATTATTCTCTGTGTATCATAGCCTCCCCATAACTTCTGCTCGCTCACACGGTCGCGACTGTTCAAGCATCGGGTATTTAATAGATCTATAAATTAATAGACTTCCTCTTTCTCACGCGCTCAAAGTATCGGACGGGGGTGATTTTGTACAAAACTCACTCTCTTCCAATACACAAACTCGTTCATTCGTTATCATGGCAGACTTTTTCTCAATTGCGTTCAGCTTGGTCGCACTTGTGGGATTTGCTTTCCAGACCAGCAAGGCTCTCCACCTAAAAGTTGAGAGTTCCAAGTCGTCAAAACGAATGATTCGCGAGCTGGGATATGAACTTGAGTCTCTCATCCAAGCTGTTGAAACCCTGGAGCAAGCAGCAAAAGACAATGAAGCAGGGAATTTGAAGAAGTTATTAATAAGTGTGTCTCACATTCGAACAGCCAGCGACCCAGCCTTCGTGACTGTACAAGATTACAATATATGAAGGGGATATCACTGATCTCAGGACCACTTTGGCTCGGTACAGAGTGCTCTGGGGCAAGCAGGCCTATATCATTCGCAAAAGAGACTGGATTCCATCCACTGTCCTTTGTTGGTGACTTTGTGGAGTTTGACATTGTTGATGGGTTTTTTTCTCTGCACACCACATCATTGGGAAGTCCGTGCGATATTATAAATAATGTTGGAAATCCCAATAATAGGAGCCACTTATACTCGGTCACTGGAACTGAACCTGTTTGTTCCATTGCCTGTCCAGTGTTAAGGAGCTGCTATTGTGACCAACAGATACATTTTGCCCTCAACCCTGGAGAACAGAAAGTAACATTCATGAGTAACATTGCTAGCACCACAGTAGTCATGATGTCTACTACACTCCCCATTTCTCACACACCTAGATCTACTGTCACCAGCGTGGTATGGGTTACTGGTGGATGAATCTACCAAAAAGGATTTTACTGAAAGCAAAGATATACTGTGTCTAATTTCATTGTGAACTATGGAAGGAATGTGATCAATACCTATTTTTTTGGATAGAACTGGAGCTTTACTCTTCTTGTGCTATCATCAGACCCAGGAGCAATGCGAGCCCCATCCAGTGAAAAGACCACTGAGTAGACCCAATTAGTATGGCCTTCCAGGGTTTGCAGGCAGGCTCCAGTGCTGGCGTTCCAGATCTTGGTTGTATCATCACCAGACCCAGAAGCTATGTAGGCCCCATCAGGTGAAAAGGTGTTAGGGCACAAAGCCGCATAGCGGACTTATACATCTCCTTGTCATACGTCTGTACATAATACGCACATAACGTGACCACAACACGAAGTCTTACCTCCGCTGAGGTCCAGTTCCCGGACCTCAGCGATTAGTACCGCGAATACTACGCAGATACCTTTCATAACGCTCACTGCGCTATCCATAGACCCCTCTCTCACGGGCCATCAGATAGGAAATTGCTTGGGGAGAGGGTAATCTCAAATACTAGGAGAACTCTGCAATGATTAATGCAACCAGGCAAAGATATCACACATTAGGCTGCAATGGGTTAGGTTATGTGATATGGTGGAATGGTGGATTATTCAGCTGTTTCGGAATAACTATTTTGACTATATAGTATCGTCAGCCGAGAAATTTAACGATACTATTTGACTATCATGATCGTCAAGCCTTGGATTTGACGATACTATTGCCTATATTGCAAAACTCTGACTATATGGTATCGTGAACAGCCCTAATCGCCCGGCCCCTAGATTCACTGCACAAGGACTTCATCAACGGGGGCGCTTCAAAGGGCCGGCCAGCCAATGCGCCGAGGTCTCAGCACCACAGTGGGATTACTGCACGTGAGGTCCTTGGCCCTTGCGCTTGTTCCTGAAATGGATAAACCAATGAAACGGTTAGACTCCGTGTCGGGGAAGTCGCGGGGAGTCGATTATCCGGACTGCACGAGGCTATAGGCGAGGAATTTAAATTACACTAAAGAGGTGACATTGACACCTATAGATACCGTAGATAGTAGAGTGAGTGCTTAGCCATCTAAAGCGTATGGCTACGGTTGATATGGAATCATGTCGGACTGATTAGGCAAGTTCCGCCGGTCCGATGTTATAGGCCAGCGTGAGCGCACGTTTAGATAGACAAGCACTCAAGCACTCAACCAGCTGTGTGTGGGTATACACGTTAATAGGCAATACACTTCTCTCGTTAAAACTGGATCTCTCCGTATACGACCTCGCTAGTCGCGGATAATCGACTCCTCCGGACCTCCGGCCCCCGATCCCCATTCAGATACTTAGCGGTGCTGGTGGGCGAACTTCAGCACACCAGCGATTAGTCTTCTCCGAATACTACGCATGCAGTCCGCAATACTCTCATCACGCTGTCTCAACTCCTCCTTCTCTAACACTAGGTCTGTTTTGGATGTGTCGAAAATTGTCGACGCGAGAATGCACCACAAGTGGTGAATCTTGTCTTCAAGGCTGAAGTTTCATTTTTAGACGACCAGCTGTCCACTTGCTTTCGCATGTTAGCCCAAGTGGTAATTTCGTTATGCCGCCTCCTTATCGCAAAGCATGCGTCCACTGTGTGCGGTCAAAGAGGAGATGCGATTTGAGCCTTCCACGCTGCTTTCGATGTCGGGTTCGAGCCTTAGAATGTCTTTATCAGAATAATCCATCCATCATCTTTTCCAACCAACTGGCAGATCCGGGGATTGGAGCTGAACAGGGGAGTTCTCTAGACTCTGGCCATCAAGCTGAAAGCTCTGGTGACGTTGTCCCAGATTATGACATAGGATGGGTCGCCTCTGCGGGATAACATCTGCAAACAGATTTCTCAGTCCCACCATTTCCTGATTACGATCTCGATTGGCAGGAAGTCATGGAGAACATTGAATTCTTTTCAGTTCCTGATCAGTTGGCACCGAACGCCTCTCCTAGTCAGTCTGTGCTGGCTGGCGAAATTTACCAAGAGCGAATCATTTACGCCGTGAAGCGGCTGAGGGATCTTCCAAAAGTCTTTGCAACTCATGGTCAAACGTCATTTATACATAGGAGTCTATATGACAACCGAATTCCCGTGATGATACAGGATGCTATGGGAGTCTGTGCCCTCTACCAGGCGAAAAATGAGACCACCCAAGCGATGATTCACCAGATTATCACCCAAAAAGTACACTCCCTTTTGGTCAACCACAAACAGCCCGGTCTCTCAGCACTTGACCAGCTGGCATCGGTCCAATCGTTGGCACTTTTCCAGATAATATGCCTCTTTGATGGAGACATTCGCATGCGGGCTGATGCGGAGCGAATCGAGCCAACATTTTTAGACTGGATTACACAACTGAGGCTGCGGGTCCAAGGCCTCGATACCGACTGCGAGATTTTATGCCCGAGTTCTGACGGAAATAATGGACAATGGCAGTCGTGGATATTTGCGGAAAGTGTCCGGCGAACCGTCATTATTGGATTTACCATACAAGGTCTTTATTGTTTCCTCAAGAATGGATGGGACAATTCCCATCACGAGTTCGAGAGCTTGTCATTCTTCGCACAGAAGGTGCTTTGGGCTGCTCACTCTGAATATCAATGGCGCTCAGCTCTCATTACGCATTCACCACTTCCACTCCGTTTCTCCATGTGGGATACAGACATTACCGCCGCGAGCCCACTAGATATTGACGACCTGTCCATGTTGATGATGGTGTTGATCAAAGGTGTTGATCAATGCTCTTTTTGGGTGGGAAATGAGAATTGGATGAGCTCATGAGATTTTTTGAATAATCAAGAGCCAGATCTATCTACAACTGTTAGGTCAATCTCCTCCTGGGAATGTTATTAAATCCTTTGTTTCCCCGAAGCCCAATTTTTTTTTTTTTTTTTTTTTT